>NW_015505853.1:1086724-1092892 GCF_001515645.1 Sinocyclocheilus grahami
GGGAGAAATCAAAACAAAACAACGGTCACTAATTAGAAGTACAAAATGAGGATTTGTAAAGAAGAATGTCAGAGGATTTCGATATAAGTCAACAGGAGACTGGTTTTCCTTTGCTAAAGTAAGGAAACTTTGCTTCCTTTGCTCCTGTTAACAAACGTTGGTTTTCACGAGACTCACAAGCACATGTGCAATGCTGACCTCATACGTCATGCTCCTGGAGCTGCTTCTGTGTACAACTGCTGGCGCAAGCTAGATTAAAGTGATTATTACATTTTGAATATGGATATTTTTCTTACAAAAATGCATCGATTTGCTACAGGAGGCCTTTGTTCACCCCCCGGAGCCATGTGAGGCACTTTTTATTATAGATGGATGCGCTTTATTTCACTTCTTTTGGACTGATGAACTGCAACACTCGCTGACTGCCATTAAACAGCTTGGAAGATCAAAGACAATTTTTAATATAACTCCGATTGGATTCATCTGAAAGAAGGAAGTCATATACGCCTAGGATGGCTTGAGGCTGAGTAAATAATGGGCTAATTTTCATTTTTTGGTGAACTATCCCTTTAATTTCAAAAGCATGAATCCCTCTCATTGCTGCTACTGTACAACAGCTTCATCTCTTCATGGATGCAGGAATTTGCTCCCATTCAGACACAAAAGTATCAGTAAGCAGGTTCCAATTCATATTTGATCCAATATTTTTATGCAAATGTTGGGTTATCTCGTAAATATATACTGTATATATATATATATATATACTGTATATATATCATGGCGGATGTGGCTTGAGGCTGAGTAAATAATGGGCTAATTTTCATTTTTTGGTGAACTATCCCTTTAATTTCAAAAGCATGAATCCCTCTCATTGCTGCTGCTGTACAACAGCTTCATCTCTTCATGGATGCAGGAATTTGCTCCCATTCAGACACAAAAGTATCAGTAAGCAGGTTCCAATTCATATTTGATCCAATATTTTTATGCAAATGTTGGGTTATCTCGTAAATATATACTGTATATATATATATATATATATATATATATACTGTATATATATCATGGCGGATGCCAAAATCCACTGTAATTTTATAAATACTGTTTTTGTCACGAAACATAGTTTTAATATTTTTTTTAGGCAAGAATGTAGTTGTTTAGACATATATATATAACTCAAAAAGTGAGCATTTTTTTTCTACTTGGGCAAAGGCCAGAAGAGCAAAAGCTCATTCTATCTCATGGTATCAGACAGAAACCATCCCTAGTGCTGTTTTACAGCCGTGGACCAAAAATAAGTCACAACCCAGCAGTATCAGGGAGTTTGTGACCCATTTTAGTGGCGGACAGCAGGAAGAAAACTGTGCTAAATGAAAACGCAACCATAGTTAGAAATTAGTAAAATAAATAAACAAGCTTTTGACGTGTCTTCATCATAAACAAAACCACATGAAGAAAAAAATAAAATAAAAAAGACCCAGACTAAAAATACATTAAAAACTAATTTGTACAGTGTAGGAATTTATTTGATAAAGTGCTCCTATCATAGTTTAAACATGTTTTATTTAAATATAAAACAATATTAGCATATATATATATATATATATATATATATACGCTGTGTATATATATATGTATATTAATGGAAATGCATTACTAAATAAATCACTAGATTGATGAAAAAGTAGCTTCAAGTCATGTGATGACATAATTTGCTAACATGACTGCCTACACACAAGTTACTTATTATATTTAATAAAAGAGCCTCAGTGGCTTCCCCAGGGGACACGGCTTTCATTTCTATATCTATTTTGCATTTTCCATTTCAGTTTCCTCACAATTTATGACTTTGTTCTTTTAAACACATGGGATAGAAATGCTGCTTTATTTGATTTTTATTTGATTAGATTTTTTTTTTTTCCACAGATTAAATTTGCAAATTGCATGGCTCCGATTAATCCAAAAGAGGTTCAGGTCTGGGTTTTTTGTGCAAGTCTTTCTCTGACACCAGAGTCAGTAAATCAATTTTATGCAGACCTCACGTTTAAAAAAAAAAAAAAAAAAAAAAAAAGAGCAACCTCTCGACAAATGGTTGCTACAAAGTTGAAAGCACACAATTCTCTAGCATATCATTACGTCCAATTGTGGCTCGCAAGCAAACGGAGCTGCAATCCGTCACACGGCAAGGTCGCATTACGAGAGATACTGCCTCAAATCCAAGTTGGTTTAGCTGCTCAGTCATATTGTTCTCCCTCACTGACTAGAATGCCTTTTCTTACTGCCAAAAAACCGCATTAAAATCAGCTGTAGAAAGATCAGACAGATCCTTTCCTCATCTCTGACTGGTACTGAAATAAAAAAAAATCAGATGGAAGTGGAATAAACTGCAAGATCTTACAGAGGTCGCTTTGTTTCGGAAATATTAAAAATCATCATTTTATTTGGGATAGTGTGATAATGAGACTGTTTTGCACATAAAACAAAGCAATTTTTCCCTGAGGACGAATTGTGCCTTTTGTAGCTTCTCCAAATTGAAAGGAAATAACCTGTACAAATTGTCACATTAACGAACCGGTTCCGATACAGAATAGATGATTTTCTTGCAGCTCAGTTTAAATAGGTTTCGGCTGCTGTTTCTGCATAAGTGTTTTCTCTATTTATAGAGTCTGATGTGTGTGACAGATACATTCTGAATCTCTTTTATCAACGTTATTGACACTGGCGAGTCCCACTGGTGGTTTATCTCGAGGCCGATAATTGAATGGCTCTATTATGTGTTTGTTTATGGGCCGCTCGCAGAGGAAAAGGCTTTTGTGTGTTCAGATATGACACCCTGTGATAATACTGCTTGAATGGTAATGAATTCATCTCTAATATAAAAGGCTAAGAAATCAAAGACTGATGTGGCACAATGATCCACAAATATTTAATGCTGATAAACACCGTTCAGATACTACAGAAGCTACAGTGCACGCATAGGGCCCTATGAAATCGGTTTAATTTTTCCCAAATTCAGTTTATTTATTTTTTTTAATAGTTAAATAACATTTTAGTAATTAAAAAGCATGTCTAATTAATTGAAATCATGAAAAATGCTATTTAATACTTAAATAAAATTTGAGCATGTCAAAAGCAAGTCTAATTAGTTGAACATACAGTTAACATACAGTTCCTTCACATGCAGTAGAATATGTAGGGAAGCACCAAGCTTATCATGAAAGTGTATGGTGACCCATACTTGGAATTAGTGCTCTGCATTTAACCCATCCAAAGTGCACACACACAGCAGTGAACACACACCCAGAGCAGTGGGCAGCCATTTTTGCAGCGGTGCCTGGGTCGTGGTATTGAAGGTGGGAGAGAGTGCTGTACATTCGCTGCCCCCACCTACAATCCCTGCCGGTACGAGACTCGAACCCGCAACCTTTTGGGTTATGAGTCTGACTCTCTAACCATTAGGCCACAACTTCCCCCAAATAGACCTCCTTCGAGCCGGACATTCATGACAGCCGAATCATGACATTCAGAGAAAAATCATCACAACATATCACTGCTCTACTGTAGTGTTAATTTCATTATCGAAAACTATGATGAAAAATGTTCAGACGATGTTCAAAACGAGACGATGACGAGACGACAATAAGGTCAATAAACGATAACCGTGACTATATCAACATGCAATATCATTGACGATAGAGACTAAAATGTATTTTTAAAAATTTAAAACTTTACCAAAATCTCAATTGTGATTTGAATTGACAAAATATTATTGTGGACTGCTGTACATGCCTCTACTACGCGAGCTATCATTGGTGCGGTTGCCAGATATCAAGAGTTTAAATCCCCAAATCAGAGCATCACTGTTAAAAAGGATACGTTTTCTGCCAGGTGTTTTGCTTAATTTGTGCAAACTGGCAACCATGCGCACGCGCTCATTATTCATTGCAGAAGCACCGATGATGATCTGAAAACACAGACAAACAAGTAAGCTGGAGTTTAGCGATCTCCATGTGAGATGTTCGGCTTAAAGGTAAGGTAGGTGATTTTGGTTCAAAAACATTTTTTGTTATGCTGGTTGAAAGTCTCTCCACATCTTAGCAATCACTAAGTTAAGTGGTCTAAATGTTTTTATATGTTTTTATTTGGTCTGTGGAAGGCATATGACCATAAAATGTTCGACCAATCACATTCCTTTGTCCGAAGATTACGATAGGCTGTCCTAACTGCCTGTCAATATTGTATTTGCATACCTCCACGCAGACATAATACATCATTATGCATTCCATAGGGCATTCCATTACTCCATTGCAGACCGAGTGGAAGGCGTTATAATTTTAATATTATGCGCTTTATACTGTAATGTTTTCTTACCGGTGAATGAGACATGAGGTAATCTGACAGCGTTGCATTCAACTCTCCACTAATGCCGTCTCTCATTACTAGACACGCCCCTTACTGCTGATTGGCTGCGAGTTTGTTTTGGGACTCGGCCCGACAGAGTGGTCAAAAGCATTTTTTTAAAATTGCTTAGTGCACCTTTAAATGAAAGTGTCATTCAGCCTGTCTGTGTTCTGTTATGAGATCTCGACTATATTGTTTGCAATTGTGGTTGCTGAATAAATGCACTTACTCGACCGCTGTTTTTTTTAATAAAGAAACATTATTGCAAGTTGGAATTATTGAAATTACTATTAGGAATTTCACTGTTATTATATTTTTTGCTTGTTTTACCCATTTTCATAATGTTGACAGAGAGAGTGTATAAGTCTTTGATATTAATTTATATAATGAATAGCCTATAATAAATCACTACAATAGATTTGGTCAAATAAACCATGTGTATGAGTCGACATTCTATTGATTTGTGCTTATTGTGCTTAAAGTACAATACCTGAATTGCAAAAATAAATTTCTCAAATGACAACAATCATTATGATTATAATTTTGAGCAAAAGCATGATGAAAGATTTTATTGATTAAAACTTGACTAAAATGCTCAGGGCGTAAATTGTGGGGGGGGACGGGGGGTCAGGACCCCCGCCACCCCCAATCTGAGGATTGTCCCCATATAACCCTAGGAAATAATTTACCCAGTAAAAACACTGAAAAGCAGTTACAGTTTAGTATCTGTACATGAAAATATCTGACCACAGAATGTCACAATTGACCAATCAGAATCAAGCTTTCCAGAGTGCCATAACAGATGCCCTTCAGGAGGATCTAATAAGAATCTGTGAGTTTCAAGCTAAAGCATCAAGATGCTCTAACTCAGGTGAGAGTAGAGTTAGTAGAGCGTGCAGATCAGCGTGTCATCCACGTGTGAATCCAGCACATCTGATCTGGAGCTCTTATGGAGCACTGCATCTCTGCCAGCATAGCAGGACGTCCTCCAGGGCTGCTGGCTCTTCTGCAGGCACAAATAAAGGAAAACAGATACTGCAGAACCCCACAGAGATGATGACACCTGCTTTCAGAGAGTCAAAACAAGGTTCCAGTGAGAAGGTTCTACAGCGACCCAAATCTGCTTCTGTGCATTAAAAGATTAGAAGCAGCCATGCTGGCGGAGCACGATAAATGCTGCTCACTGCATCCGTCACAGCGTCTGCCAATCCTGCACCTGCACTAAACCTGCTTCCACAGTTACACGATGAGCCATTTCGAGGTCAAGACTGCCGGACTCGTACATAACGACTACCTGACCCGCTCAATTAAAATTGATCTTCCTCCTCTCAATACATCAGTAAACAACTCTACTACAATCTGGTTTTGTTGCATGTCCGTTTGAGTCAGTAGAGAGCGGTGTGGTGTGGGTGAGGGATGGAAACTAGAAGGCTGTGGGCTCAAATCCCAAAAGGTGTGACCCATGAGCCATAACTACTGGCTGTTGCAAAACACTGCATTTAACCTCAGGTTACTTCAGAAGAACTGCACTTGTAACTGTACTGGAGGTAACTTTATATACAAGCATTTACTAAATTACTATATTTAAACAACCACCCACATACCCAAAAACCACTCACAACACCCTAAAAACTAACCATAACACCCTAAAAGCCACATACAATGGCCTAAAAAACACTCAGACAACCACTCATATTGCTCTAAACATCACCCACAACCCCATAAAAACCACCCCAACGCTCTAAAAACCACTCACAACACCCTAAAAAC
>NW_015505853.1:1093986-1098136 GCF_001515645.1 Sinocyclocheilus grahami
CAGGACCCCCGCCACCCCCAATCTGAGGATTGTCCCCATATAACCCTAGGAAATAATTTACCCAGTAAAAACACTGAAAAGCAGTTACAGTTTAGTATCTGTACATGAAAATATCTGACCACAGAATGTCACAATTGACCAATCAGAATCAAGCTTTCCAGAGTGCCATAACAGATGCCCTTCAGGAGGATCTAATAAGAATCTGTGAGTTTCAAGCTAAAGCATCAAGATGCTCTAACTCAGGTGAGAGTAGAGTTAGTAGAGCGTGCAGATCAGCGTGTCATCCACGTGTGAATCCAGCACATCTGATCTGGAGCTCTTATGGGCAGCGGAGCACTGCATCTCTGCCAGCGTAGCAGGACGTCCTCCAGGGCTGCTGGCTCTTCTGCAGGCACAAATAAAGGAAAACAGATACTGCAGAACCCCACAGAGATGATGACACCTGCTTTCAGAGAGTCAAAACAAGGTTCCAGTGAGAAGGTTCTACAGCGACCCAAATCTGCTTCTGTGCATTAAAAGATTAGAAGCAGCCATGCTGGCGGAGCACGATAAATGCTGCTCACTGCATCCGTCACAGCGTCTGCCAATCCTGCACCTGCACTAAACCCAGCTCCACAGTTCCACGCATGAGCCATTTCGAGGTAAAGACAGCTGGACTCGTACATAACGACCGCCTCAATTAGAGTGATTTTCCTCCTTTCAATACAATAGTAAACAACTCTGCTCGTAAGCAAATCTGGTTTTGTTACCTGTCCTTTTGAGTCGGTAGAGAGTGGTGTGATGTGGGTTTGGGATAGAAACTAGAAGGCTGTGGGTTCAAATCCCATAAGGAGTGAGCCATAACAGCCCAAACCACCCTAACAACCACCCAGTGTTCAACCTTAATAAACACTCACAACTCCCTATCATTCACAACAACCTACCCTAAAAAAACCACCCACAATGCCCTAAAAACCACCCACAACAGCATACCCTAACAGCCCACAATGTCCTAACAGCCGTCAACAATACTCCACCCTAAAAAAACAACCGCAACGCCCTAACTGCTACACACAAAGCTCTAAAAACCACCCGCAACGCTCTAAAAACCATGCAGATGACCCTAAAAACCACCCACAACGCTCTAAAAGCCACTTATAACACCCTAACAACCACCCAAAACACCCTAAAAACCACCCGCAATGTTCTAAAAACCGCCCAAAATGCCCGAAAAACCACCCACAACACCCTAACAACCACCCACAATGCTCTAAACACCACCCAAAACGCCATAAAAACCACCCACAACACCCTAACAAACACCCACAATGCTCAAAAAATCACCCACAACACCCTAACAACCACCCACAATGCTCTAAAAATCACCCACATCACCCTAACAAAAACCCAAAATGCTCTAAAACCCACTCACAACACCCTGACAACCACGCACAATGCTCTGAAACCACCTAAAATGCCTTAACCACCCACAACACCCTACTCTAAAAACCAGCCACAATGCTCTAAAAGCCACTCACAACACCCTAAAAACTACCCTCAATGCTCTAAAAACCGCCCAAAATGCCCTAAAAACCACCTACAATGCCCTAAAAACACTCACAACACCCTGACAACTACCCACAACCCACAATGTAGATTGTTTTGAAGCAGCTTATCACCCCTAACAATGACCAACAACACCCTAACAACCACCCACAACGCCATACCCCAATAACAACAACATTCTAAAAACCACCCACAAAATTGTACAAATCTGCTTATATATAGAATACTTAGCATTTTAATTTTAGGACACTGGAAAAGAAAGTCAATAATCAGCCAGGAAACTACATGGCAGAAAACAAGAATAAATAAACAGGTTGCATTAATTCAAGAAGCCAAAGCGGAGCAAGATAATAGAGCAGAATTAAATCACATCAGTCCTGCTGCTGGCACTGAGATAATGCCGCTCACTGGCAGCGGTCAGACAGGCTACAGAGCAGCGGAGCATCCCGCGCTCCCCCACTGTATTGACCCGCTGCATGAAGAGCCATGGTCAGGCCAGCAGGGAAAATATCCCGCTCCAATAAGGCTGTTTTCCGTTTTCTGTGTGTGTGTTGTAATGAATGTGCTTAATTACTGTGTGTGTGTGTGTGTGTGTGCTCTGAATTTCACCTTGCTGTGGCCTGTAACGCCTTGGTTTGGTTGGTTTGTGCTCATGATTTCTGCTGTACCTGCTCTCTCTCTAAATACATTTTTCTTCATCACAGATGCTTGAATCTAGCTTTCTATATTTAGAGGTGTTTGTTAAGTCAAGCATCACTACTGCTGATTATATTTAGAGTTAATGATTTGAACAAACCACTAAGCTCTAGTCTAAGATAAAGATTTAAAGCTGTAAAATCTCCCAAAAGCATTTGTGCTACAGACATGTATGATTCCTCACTATAAATGGCAGACACCACTTATAATATATTTTATATAGTATATTTTGTCTAAATAAATAATGAAAAGATATATTTAAACTGTGATTATAAATTAGTGGTTTTAAATAAATAAATACCAATTTTAAAAAATTTAAGTAAAAACATGGGAAAATAAGCATGCACAATATTGATAAAAATATCAAATAATGCCTAGTGTTGTTATTGTTAAAACTAAAATTATTAAAAATATTTTTTGGAAATAGAGCTGAAATAAAATAAATTATAAATATTAGATGAAAAACTAGTAATGTTAGAAAGGAAAATTTGAAATGTTGACTTGGCAACAAACTAAAATGAATAAGTTGAAGTTCTATATTACTAAACCAAATTTAAATAAACAATGATGGTTAAATATAAATAATTACAAATATAATGAGAAAAATAATGAAAAAAAACAAGTTTTTGTAATTTTTTGCAATATTTAGTTTTTTATTTAAAAATAAATAAATAAAAGTGCCAAAAAAACAAAATTACTAAAACTAAAATGAAAACTGAAAATATAAAATTAAAAACTATTTCAAAATACAAAATAAAATAACATTGACATTGTCCGATAAATCATATTATGTGCAATCACATAGCAACATGCACAAGAATACCACTGGCATTTTCTTTAGACTGTGTAAAAATGTCCTTCTCCCTTTCATTCTGGAGTTTTGCCCATTTTTCCTCCTTCAGTCTCTTTCACTCTCAAATGAACCCCAATCCCTACAGACATAATGGCTTCTATTTCAATCAATATCAGACTGGCACCTGTGATCAACAGGAGGTGAAACGTCCACCAGAGAGTCTCTGATGAGAAGCAAATGCAGTCAGTCCAGCCGTTTAACATTTCAGTAAGGTTTACATATACAAAAAAAATAAAATTAGTAATGATATTAAACAGTAAAATACATGGATGAGAAGCAGCAAATATTTACTTTAAAACGATTTTCACTTCGAAATTTCACAAATGATCACAAAGATACATACATAATTTTATAATAATGCATGTATAATCTGTATTATTTCAAGTTTTCCTTGAAAGTACTTTACAATACTGCAAAATATATAAACAAAACTTGCACCTTTATAAACAATATATATGTGTGCTACAGGTATGCATATTTACGCTTTATGAGTAGCTTGCTGTTCAGACCTTTGAGTTATAATAATACTGAGACGAGTCTCTGTTTCTGAAACTAAACTTTAACTAAAACTAAAACCGTAAAAATAATTACTTGAAATAAATTTGAACAAAGGTAGCTGCCAAAGCAACATTTCTCATTTTCATTCAGTTTAACTTGATGTACTTGAACTAAAATTGATGTAAAAATTGCTAAAAACTATATCAAAAATAATATCTCAAAATAGCACGGTTGAGCACTGTGTGTGTGTTTATGTGGAGTCTTTGTAAAGCGCTCAAAATCACTTGTTAATGAGGTTTCGTTTCAGTCAGGACGCTCCCTTAGATGGCAGCTGTCTATGCAGGCAGTAGTGCGCTGCACTGTTGTCCATTAGTGTGTGTATAAGTAGATGTATTTCTGCTGCTCTCACCACTTGAACTGATTGATTTCACATCACACGACTAATTAATGTGTGCCTTCAGGAAACCAAGGTCTCTCCAGTACATCACCACTAGCTCTTCCTGAGGACCATCTGCACGTGTGTGTGTGTGTGTGTGTATGTATATAT
Source organism: Sinocyclocheilus grahami (assembly GCF_001515645.1). Classification (NCBI taxonomy): domain Eukaryota; kingdom Metazoa; phylum Chordata; class Actinopteri; order Cypriniformes; family Cyprinidae; genus Sinocyclocheilus; species Sinocyclocheilus grahami. Next base: position 1,098,126 of record NW_015505853.1, read on the forward strand.
ATATATATATA
>NW_015505853.1:1099882-1107394 GCF_001515645.1 Sinocyclocheilus grahami
GTGTGTGTGTGTGTGTGTGTGTGTGTGTTTGTGTGTGTTTGTGTGTTTGTGTGTGTTTGTGTTTGTGTGTATGCGCGCACATATCTTATCCTCAATTGTTATTGATTTTATCTTTCCAATTACCGAGTCCTCCGGCTGAACGAGAAACAGGAAAACAGTGGCGAGAGGTGAAGAGCGTGAGCTTCTCTGTGCTGGATGAACACACACACATACAAACATCATGAGTTCAGCCGTCAGGAGAGATTTCACTAAGAAAAACCCGCACCTGCTACAAGCAGTTCTGTTTCAATGCTTTTTGTTGTTTTAGCACCTAATTTCAATTTGCTCACAGAAATATTGACTCCCTGTATTTGGTTACTTAAATTAGTAGTATTTTAGCAGATACAGTTTAATTATTTTTATTTTATTGCCATTACAAATAATAAATACTTCAGTTATTTTAAAATATATATTCAAACAGTTTATTTTAAACTGTAATAATAGTTCACAATATTACTGGTTTTTTTATTTACTGTTTTTTTTCCTTTAAATAAATGTCACGGTGAGCATAAGAGACTTTTCTCAAAAACACTTTTTAAAAAAAATCATCTTGCTGATCCCAAATGTTTGTGAACACCCACAAGAAAGGAGTCGTATTTGTAAATGACAGAAAACAGCAATGCTGGATGTTATACATTCAGATAGTATAATGGAACACTCCACTATTTTTGAAAATAGGCTCATTTTCCAACTCCCCTAGAGTTAAACAGTTGAGTTTTACTGTTTTGTAATCCATTCAGCTGATCTCCGGGTCTGGCGGTAGCACTTTTAGCTGTAGCTTAGCATAGATCATTTAATCTGATTAGACCGTTAGCAGGCGCAATGATATTACGCAGCGCCTGAATATAGTCCCCAGCTAGGTAACTTCCAATGTGACCGGCAACTAAGTTTGTGTAGTTGGTTATGTTGACAGAAGATAGCTTATTTTCAGGGGCTGCATAATATCATTGCGCCTGCTGCACCCATGGTACGGCAGCAAAGTTCCTCGATTATTACGCCGGAATGAGAGTATAGTTCCTAGCCATACCGGCCTAGAAAATCACAACTTTTCATTTTCCATGACGATGTAACTACAGAAGAGTCCAATTTTAAATTGGAAAAAATATAGAAACTCTTTGGTCATTTTTGAGCGAGATGCTAACGGTCTAATCAGATTCAATGATCTATGCTAAGCCCTCGGGTCACTGTGAATGGTCAGAAACACATTCTCTCCTGCCATTCGCTTGATGAACGAATGCTAACTGGGAAATATATCAGGAAACGATTTATAGTTGTATATTTAAGCAGAACAGCTTAACAGCATGACTACAGCGACAAAAGAGGATTTTCTCTGATAATCTCTCCTGTATGCATGCATATGTATGTATATATATAAACGGTGCATAGCTGAATAAAAAAAAACATTAAAATACACTTTATCTGCAGTTAGTAACAGTTTTTGAACACTTTTATTCAGCAAGAATGCACTGAATTTATCAAAAAAGAAATGTATAATGTTACAAAAGTTTTCTATTTCAAATAAATGCTGTTCTTTTGAACTTTCTGTTCATCAAAGAATAATGAAAAAATTTAATGTACCACAATTTCCATGAAAATATTCGGCAGCTCAACTGTTTTCAGCATTGATAATAATCAGAAATGTTTCTTGAGCAGCAAATCAGCATTTTATTATGATTTCTGAAGGATCATGTGACACTGAAGATTGGAGTAATAAATTACATTTTAAAATGTATTCACATAGAAAACAGTTATTTTAAACCGTAATAATATTTCAAAATTTTACTGTTCTTAATATATTTTTTGATCAAACAAAAAAACAGCTTTGGGTGAAAAGAGACTTGCCGACCCCAAACATCTGTGTTCTTGTGGGAAATGCATGTGAATCGACTCCTGAACTCCATATAGTTAAAGCCAACATGTGCTTCATATAAATGTGTGTGTGTAGTTTTTGAAGGTAAGCTTGTGTTTTGTGCATTTCACACATCCTCCAGTAAATGCTTTCATTGTCCCCTGAATACTAACAAACATCAATAAATAAACTGTAGCAGCTCTCAGCTCAATAATCAGATGTTTCTGAGTCTCAAACAGATGTTTTCTCAGTATAGGACTGTTACTGTTACAGTACCTGCACCGCAACCATATCTGAATTTGACATCAAAGGAAAATAAACACCCAGAATGCATCGCATTTTACCACAATCACTGCTGTTGGCATTGTTGTTTTACCGTCTCTAAACTCGTAAGCAGCACGCATGAATGTACAAGATAATTATGGCAGAAAAAATAGCAGGCTGTGGAGTTGAGGTGTTGTTTGAGGATCATGTCTCAAAGACATCAAACCTTAGCTTTGTAATTTCATCAACACAGCCAGAAGAGCTTCGGCAGTAAACAGACGCGTTTGGGGTAATGTCACAACACACTGGGGGGAATTAATTGTGCTGTTTATTTCCATGCACTGTCTGTGTCGCTTTAACACTCGAGTTACCGGCGGAACTAATGCAAATCAGGTAATGACACAAACACGCCCAGAAAATTAGTGTAAATCAAGTACGTCTGTAATACCTGGAGAGAGTGGGAATGGTGCATGACCCCAGAAATACACGACACGCACACTGCCATCTTTACTCCACCACTGTGATCCAGTCATATAATAATATTATAGTGCTTCTAAAATTGCAATTCAATTCAATAAAGTGTCATTATGTGGCTGAAATACCATGCTTTTCTGAATACTGTAAAAATTTAAATTAACAATAATTTTAATATAATTTTACATACATATATATGTGACCCTGGAGCACAAAAGCAGTCTTAAGTTGCCGGGGTATATTTGTAGCAATAGCCAAAAATACATTGTATGGGTCAAAATTATTGATTTTTCTTTTATGCCAAAAATCATTAGAATATTAAGTAAAGATCATGTTCCATGAAGATATTTTGTAAATTTCCTACTGTAAATATATCAAAACTTAATTTTTGATTAGTAATATGCATTGCTAAGAGCTTCATTTGGACAACTTTAAAGATGATTTTCTCAATATTTAGATTTTTTTGCACCCTCAGATTCCAGATTTCAAATAATTGTATCTCGGCCAAATATTGTCCGATCCTAACAAACCATACATCAATGGAAAGTTTATTTATTCAGCTTTCAGATGATGTATACATCTCAATTTCAAACAATTGAAATTATGACTGGTTTTGTGGTCCAGGGTCGCATATAAAATAATCTTATGTTTTTGTAATAATATATATATATATATTAATATATTAAAAAACATAAGATTATTTTATTTTGGCTAGTGAAGGCAACATTTCTCATTTAGTTTAACTAGAAGTATTAAAATAATTCAAGCTACTAAATAAAGATTAATAAATACTATACACAGAAAATATATTTATTAAACAATTACTAAAACTTAAAAATTACAGTGAAACAGAAAATATGAAAAAATCTAACTCAAAATATTAACAAAAAGTATAATAGTACATCAATTATACTAAAGCAACATTTTACTGTATTCCTAGCACTGTCATTATTTGATTCGTCAAAAATGCAATTTTTACACAATAATGATTTTTTTTAATGCTAAACTCATTAGTTATAACTCATTTAAATTTTCAAGTTTAGAAACCAATAGTTATGAGTAAACGTATTTCATTTGAGTTCACTAAAAGAATATTTCCTAAAATACAATTAAACTCCATGATTTTATGCAATTGAACTCTCTTATTTTATGTTGTTGAAAGTAATCAGTTATTGAGTTCACTGTTCAGTTAATACATTTGACTGTTAAGTTGTACAGTGTGTTTTGTTTAAACTCCTATATTGAATTTTAATTGTGGTAGCAAATTTTATTAGAACTAAAATTAAAAATTTGAAATAGGAAGTAGACCTAAAATGAGTTGAAATTTAAAGTAACTAATATAAACCCCTAAAAAGCTTGTTTTTTACAAGAACAAGGACTAGTGTGACTAGATAAACTGAATGTTGAATTGACAACTTTGTAACATAAATACACAAATTTAAAAAAGTTTTGACATTTTACAGGTTTTACAGCTATATATATGCAAAGGAGGAATAACACTTCATTTCCCAGAATGCATTACCTGTGCTGCATTGCTAATCAGTATTTTCCTGTCATTCCAATTCAACTTTCTGTGGTTTGTGGACAATTTGATTCAAATTCACACGAGTCAACTGAAGGGAGCCGGTTGTGAATCTTGCATATGCCTGCTAATACAGCACATTCTATAATGAGCCTCATTTGCATAGAATTTAAATATGCACGTCTGGACAAACGATTTCAATGTTTCATGCAGTTTCACTTTTGTTCAGAACTGCATCGCTTAGCAGTTTAATTAGACAACCTGCTTATTCATCTGTGCGACTAATGAGATGAGATTAATAAACACATAAATAAATGCAATATTATGAGAAAAGAATCACAATATATCAAATTTTGAGAGCTACAAAAGAGCTATAACTAGTTACTGAATTCACCACTATTTTTTAAAATAAAAGCATGCAATCATGTGAGTAACTAAGAGATAATCTTTTCAAAAACAATTAATCATCTTGCTAGCTATCAGTGCAGATGGATGCATTTCTTACAAACAGTGAAATGGCATTACTCTGCTAGTAGTTTATCACGGTACGGCTGGAATCATTGACATTACGCTGAAGTCTGCTGTGTAATTTATTATGGATTTCTGACTGAAATGACCTGATTTAATCAAGGCGGCAGGTTCGCATGCATGTATGTGCGCGTGCATTTGTCTCTGAAACGTTCAAGTGAGACGGCTTCTGTGATGATGAATGATTTCTTGGTGTCAGTTCAATTGTGTGTAATTGGCCGAGTCTGTGACTAATTTACAGACGGGCTTTTCAGCTGATTGTTAGTGCATGTGTTTTTCTGATCAAATTCATCTGCTCGAATTTTATCAGAAAAACCACCATCTCTTGTTTTAAAGAAATAGTTTATCCAAAAATGCAAATTTGCTGAAAATATCCTCACCCTCAGGTCATCCAATGAGTTTGTTTCTTCATCAGATTTGGAGAAATGTAGCATTCCATCACTTGCTCACCAATGGATGCTCTGCAGTGAATGGGTGCCGTCAGAATGAGAGTCCAAACAGCTGATAAAAACATCACAATAATCCACAGCACTCCAGTCCAGTACTTCAAATAACGTCTTGTGAAGTGAAAAGCTGCGCGTTTGTAAGAAACAAATCCATCATTAAAGTGTTCTTAAAACTTAAATCGTCGCTTCTGGACAAAATGTGAATCCATAATCCATAATAACGCTTCCTCCAGTGAAAAAAGTCCATCTCCTATTGTCTCTCACATCAAAATCCACACACATATTTGTTTAGAATTTTTTTGGACCGTTTTCGCTTGATCTGTGCATATTTCTCTCCTGATTCAGACGAGGCGTCACAGTAGGAAGTGTTATTATGGACTCGTATTTTAGGTGGAAGCAACAATTTGAAGTTAAAAATGTCTAAATTATGGATTTATTTCTTACAAACATGCAGCTTTTGGCTTCACAAGACATTAATTGATGGACTGGAGTGGTGTGGATCCCTTGTGGATTATTGTGATGTTTTTATCAGCTGTTTGGACTCTCATTCTGATGGCACCCATTCACTGCAGAGCATCCATTGCTGAGCAACTGATGCAACGCTACATTTCTCAAACTCATCTACATCTCGGATGGCCTGAGGGTGAGTAATTGTTCAGCAAATGTTCATTTTTGGGTGAAATACTCCTTTAAATATGACAAGCTAGTCCTTAAATTTGAGTATTTGTCCTTTAAATGTTTTTTTGAATGCATGCAACAGCCAGATTACCTACTACTTGCAAAAAACGTGGCGTATACAATAATTTTGAAATGATTATGCATTGTGATACAAAAGAAACAGAAGCAACAAATTGAAATCAATTCAGAATTTAATTAATGCAAAAAATGCAAACCTGGACATCACTTACTAAATTAAACATGCAACATAATAAAGTCTAATACTAGCAGACTAATGCAACATATGCTTCTCAATATATAATTTCGCTCTTAATTATGGATGTTGATCAAGTAACACTAAATCACATTATGTTTAAAGCACTTGTACTTTGGTCCAGTGTAAGTACAGTATGTGTGCATCCGTTTACAGTGAGGTGTCTTTTGCTGAATAACTCTCATTAAATGTGCTGCTGTACGGCATTATATGTCATCAGCCTTACTGTACCATAATAACCAGCCCATGTTTCATCTGCGGTTTAACAGGAGCAAATTATTATTATAAATACACAGGGAAAAAGTATTAACAACCATAATGATCTAATGGCTCAGTTAGTCAGTTCCTGGGGTAATGTACATAATTTATGATTTGCGGAAAGACATTTTTTAATCTCCAGATCTGTCTGTAGATTCAGAGATCAAAGCCAGAGAGACGCGCTGTCTTCTTCCTGGAGATCTTCACTGGTTAACGTCTTCATTATAGGAATGATTTACTTTCTTAAAACGAGCTGAAATAATTCACTCATCAAAATGTACACATGGAATGTGGAATATTTCAGTTGCATGAAAAGACTGAGTAAGTACAACAGGGCTCTAACACTTCATGCATGCCACTATATTATTAGATATATTATAAATAATAATGATAATATGCATAACTTATAACATATTTACATTTAACACAACAGAGGTGTGCATGGTGTTTATTGTTCGCTATTTATATTTTATGTATATTTAAAATAAATGTAAAAAAAACAAAACTTACAGATAATACAAAATGCTTTCTGTTATTTTGATGGATACATTAAAAAATACATAAATAATCTTGTCTGGTACAGTTTTAAAACACACATCAAAACAAACTGTGAGAAAGGAGCGAGTGAGAATTTGAGGAGACAAACTAGAGATTTCAAGTGTAGATTTCATTACAATGTGTGACCAGATTTGGAGACTGCAGATTCTGTTGTTTTTCAAATTGCAAAGGGAAAATGCCAAAAAACTGCAACACAGTACCTGGTATGACTTGCACAAGAGGGTTTTGTGATATCAAAGCCACATTAAAAATGAATAAAAACAAAGCATTACAATATTTTACTGAAGGAGAAACATATTGAAAAATAGATACGAGTTTTAAATTCCTAACAACGGCAAAGCAACCACTCAAAACACCTTAGAAACGGCAAAAAATCGAGTGATTCCTCTTGATCTCTGAGGGTTTGTCACGAGCACACGGCTCTGGGTGTGTTTTTAATGTTCTGGTTTTTGTATATGTCAGTCTTGTGCTTTAAGTTAAAGCCGCTGTGTAGTGATGAAGTTGTGTCTCATGAGAAAAACTTCTCACTATCTGTTTCTTTGGGTCTCTTATGGTTAGTACATATCCTCAAATTAATATGTTGTTTTAAAAAATGTTTATATATATATATATATATATATATATATATATATATATATATATA
>NW_015505853.1:1108501-1109982 GCF_001515645.1 Sinocyclocheilus grahami
GAGCATGATCCCCTCCCTTCGGAGACTGGGTTGCAGGGCAGTATTCCAACATGATAATGACCCCAAACACACCTCCAAGACGACCACTGCCTTGCTAAAGAAGCTGAGGGTAAAGGTGATGGATTGGCCAAGCATGGGCATCCTCAAACGGAAGGTGGAGGAGCGCAAGGTATCTAACATCCACCAGCTCCGTGATGTCGCCATGGAGGAGTGGAAGAGGACTCCAGTGGCAACCTGTGAAGCTCTGGTGAACTCCATGCCCAAGAGGGTTAAAGCAGTGCTGGGAAATAATGGTGGCCACACAAAATATTGACACTTTGGGCCCAATTTGGACATTTTCACTTAGGGGTGTACTCACTTTTGTGGCCAGCGGTTTAGACATTAATGGCTGTGTGTTGAGTTATTTTGAGGAGACAGCCAATTTACACTGTTATACAAGCTATACACTCACTACTTTACATTGTAGCAAAGTGTCATTTCTTCAGTGTTGTATAGGCTATATATATAACATAGTATATTATTTTATAATAATACATAATTATTACAAAAAATCAATTTAATTGCCTCTTTTATGAATAAAAATGTAATAATTATATTCCTTTAACCCTTCAATAATATATTCACCATCCAATTGAATATATATTTTAAAAAGTCTAGTTTTCACTATCCAATTCACTCCTGTTGGTAAAATTAAGTCCCGCCCTACATTTGCTCTCAGAATACTGTTTTACTAGTAAATACATCACATAACAATAACTCTATTTCATGTTGACATGTTTAAGGTGTCTGTCTATAAAATCATCTTTCAGTTCCGAGCTGTTTTTTCCTCTCATCTAAAGCTTTTCAATAGCACTCATTCACCTCATTATGCCTTTGATTTCCAAAGAAAAGGAGAATCTGCATTCATTGAATGGCATGTCAGCTGTCACAGATTCAGCAGCATCGACTCATTCAGCGTGCGAAAGCTCGTGCCGTTTGACAGGCAGAGACGCACGCTGATCGGGAAAGGGGCTTTGCACGCACAAATGCAAATGAGTGGGTAATTAATGACTGACGCCTTGGATAATTATCGAAAACAATGACGGCTTGTGAGCCACTTAATGAAGCAGCATAACAGTGAAAAGGCCCTGCATGAAAAAGAAGAGTCAAACTTGCACGTTAATAGAAAAATATGCCTAATAGATTTTTTTTCTATAAAAATGATTCTCATAAAACCTGTCAAGAATGTGTCTAGGTCATATTTAACCCAAAAGTTAAAAGAAAAAATTGAAAATTATATTTTACATAAAAAATTAAGCTTACTTTAGGACCATTAATATTAAGATGTTAATATTATGATCACATTTATTATTATTATTATTATTATATAATCTATAGATATATACAAAAAATAAATATAAATAAAATTATATAATTATATTTTTTATAATAGAGTATGAAATTGTATATAAAAAATATTTTTTATAACTATATTAAATAGT
>NW_015505853.1:1110159-1111442 GCF_001515645.1 Sinocyclocheilus grahami
TATATATAAATTATATTTTACACATATATATATATATATATATATATATATATATATATATACAATTTTAGAATTTTAATTTTTTTTATACACAATTTTGTTGTTAATTATATATAAACTTACAATTATAAAATTACAATTTAAAAATAGCATTATGGTCTAAAATGTTTAATGGTCCTTAATGTTTTTTTTTGTGATCATTTATTCCTTATTCAATTCTTAATCATTTTTTAATAAATATTTTATAATTGTATGTTTACTCATGAAGACTTTATATTGCCTTTTGCTGATTTAAATAATAAATTGATACAATAAATAGTCTTCTTCACTGATGCCAGTCACCTGTCAAATGCAAATAAATGCACATTTAATCTCTCACCCCTATTCGTCCTTGAGTTCCTTTTAAAGCCACAGTAATTCCGGCTGAAGAGAGACAGCTGCGTCTCCGATTATCAGCGTCTGGGCCGCATGTCCTGTCTCCTCCTCCAGGCTCTGTGCTTCTGTTGTGATGAGACGGCTGGCAGCCGACTTGGCCCGAAGCGGGTCCACCGTCCCTGTGTGTGGAAACAAGATGATTTGTTAGTAGAGTTATATTATGACTATCACTAAAGCTTTAATGAAGAGTTCACCCAATAATGAAAATTTGCTAAAGGTCATCCAAGATGTAGATGAGTTTGTTTCTTCATCAGATTTGGAGAACTGTAGCATCGCATCAGCAATGGATCCTCTGCAGTGAATGGGTGCCGTCAGAATGAGAGTCCAAACAGCTGATAAAAGCATCACAGTAATCCACAAGTAATCCACACCCCTCCAGTCCATCAGTTAACATCGTGTGAAGTGAAAAGATGCGTGTTTGTAAGAAACAACTATACAGTCATTTTTAACTTGAAACGGTTGCTTCCAGCTAAAATATGAATCCTCTATTCATAATATTGCTTTTCCCAGTGAAAAAGTAATCTTGTCTGAATCAGGAGAAACATGCTCAGATCAAGCATTGTTTACGAGTTAAAATAGTCCAACATTTTTTGATGTGATAGACAACAGGAGATGGACTTTTTCACTGGAGGAAGCGTTATGGATAATGGACTCGTATTTTGACCAGAAGCGACAATTTAAGTTTTAAGAACACTTTAATGATGGATTTGTTTCTTACAAACTCACAACTTTTGTCTTCACAAGACATTAACTGATGGACTGGAGTGGTGTGGATTACTTGTGGATTATTGTGATGTTTTTATCAGCTGTTTGGACTCTCATTCTGACGGCACCCATTCACTGCAGAG
>NW_015505853.1:1113213-1114781 GCF_001515645.1 Sinocyclocheilus grahami
TAATAATCTTTAAATCACAATTTTTTTAAAGTGTACCTGATGGACAACAGAACAGGTGAAAAATATTCAGCAGACTTACACTGAAGCATCCGAGTATATCTAGAGACTTAAATATTATGCGGCATGAAACAAACTAATAAATGAACTACTGAAACAAATACAAAATCCAGAGAGAGGTTTAGCAGACGAGCATTCTGATGGGAGTCTGATGTTAAGGTCACAGGTTTAATTTTTAATTGTACAAGCATTGTGCTCTTAAATAAATCACACAACTCAAGAGGAAATTACTGTACAGAAGAGCAAATTATGCATAATTGTCTGGATGAGAAGCATTAACTAAAATGCAAAGTAAACATATTAAACTGGCTGATTTTTATTAATGAGCTACTTAAAACCATGCTTATTCATTAGTGCTGTTTCCTAAGGCTAGAATCCCCGTTACTATTGAGCAACAATTTAGAACCATCCAGAACATAAATTAATCTAAATGTAGAAATACACTAATAATAAATCAGGCCAACAGAGCAACCGCATAGTATAATAGACGGACAACCACACAAACGCCTTAGCATATTAGAGTTAACTAAAACTGAAAATTAAAACCATTTATTCAAAAGAAAAAAAAAGCATGTTCAGTGCTTGAAATACATGTTCACTGAAACTAAATAAAAATTTTAGGTACAACATTTCTCATTATTTCATTTAAAGTGATGTACTAAAATAACTAAAACTAAAATACAAATTAATAGAAAATTATTTATAAAATAAAGTATTTGACAGCTAGTTGCCAAAGCAAAATTTCTCATTTTTATTTAGTCAAAATAAATAAATAAAACTTAAAATGAAAAAGACAAAAAAACACCACACTAAAACTTGAACTAAATATTAAAATGATAATGGAAAATATAAAAACTGATGCAAAAAATGAATAAAAACTAAACACTAAAGCAAACACTGAGCATCGTATTGACATTTTGCACACTCAAGAATCGCTCAAATTTTCTTCAAAAAAGTGTAAATATAAAAGTTACCATTAAAGGAACACTCCACTATTTTTTTCACTAAAATAGGCTTATTTTCCATCTCCCCTAGAGTTAAACAGTTGAGTTTTACCGTTTTTGAATCCATTCAGCCGATCTCCGGGTCTGGCAGTAGCACTTTTAGCTGTAGCTTAGCATAGATCATTGAATCGGATTAGACCGTTAGCATCTCGCTCAAAAATGACCAAAGAGTTTCTATATTTTTCCTGTTTAAAACTTGACTCTTCTGTAGTTACATCGTGTACTAAGACCGACGATTTTCTAGGCCGATATGGCTAGGAACTATACTCTCAATCCGGCGTAATAATCAAGGAACTTGATTACTAGCAGGCACAATGATATTACGCAGTGCCTGAAAATAGTCCCCAGCTAGGTAACTTCCAACGTGACCAGCACTAAGTTTGTGTAGTTGGTTATGTTGACGGAAATTAACCTATTTTCAGGCGCTGCTAGTATCATTGTAATATCATATCATCATTATTACGAGGGAATGAGAGTATAGTTCCTAGCCATATCGGCCTAGAAAAT
>NW_015505853.1:1115297-1118840 GCF_001515645.1 Sinocyclocheilus grahami
CTGATGAAGAAACAAACTCATCTACATCTTGAATGGCCTGAGGGGAGAACATTTTCAGCACATTTTCAGTTTTGGCTGAATAGCTTTACTATTACTGTAGAATCAGAGTCTTGAGTTGCCTAATGAACTTCTCAGTCTTGATTGCACTTTGCCTTTTCAGCTGTTGGCAGATCTTTTCACCAGGCTAGTTTCATCCAAAGACACTTCTGGCAAACTGTCCACAGCTTCTTTTAAAATTGGCACAAAATACCTTACACTTCCCTCCATTTGACCCCTGTTGTCAACAGTAGTAAAAGACGTGGATGCACACACACATTAATTGTCTATAATCAATTGACCCGGTCTAAATCTGGATGTGCAGACAGAATTGAGCTGATTGACGGAAGGAAAGTCGTTCCAAATTCTGAGCCAGAAAAGCATCTAGTGCGACTTTTCAACTTAAACAGTGCTGGCAAGAAATGACAGCATAACAAACATGTTTACATATTTAAAAGTCTCAAATTGTTTTCATTTGAGTGCTTTTACCAGCAAATATGAATATGCAATTAAATAATTTACAATGTCATGCAATTAATTCCGTTAAAATATGTTTTCAGCAGATTTTCACTACTAGCGTTCACTTGCAGTCACAAATGGTTAGGTATTAATGTCTATTATATTGGATCAGCTTCTTTTCCAGCCTGAAGACATGATTCTACATCAGTCTGTATTGGTTTAGATCAGTGATGACCTTGAAAACACGCAGAGAGCTGTGCATTCTGCTTCTAGTGGAAGTAATGACACGTTTGCTCATTTGATGTTAATAAATGTGCAAATCTGTGATTTGTAATGCTGCGGTGTGAGACTCGTCGCCGTCATCGACACAGCGTGAGCCTCAGTGCGAATTAAACATTCAACTTTGATCTGATTCGATTAGCCGGAGCGGTTATGACGTCTGGAGAAAAGCTGCTCCTGTGTAACTCTAAAATACGTTGACGTCTGCCATTATTTCCAGAGGCCTCATGCATGAAACTCTGAATAGCTGTCATCTTAAAAACACGCATGAATGAGTTACAAAAGCATACGTCCGTCAGATTCTACGCCAGTTAGCAAAGATTTTACATGCACCACCTTCCCAAATATCATAAATGAGCCTTTTGCACAATTTGCATATGTACTATACACCACATGATTTTTTTTTCTTCACAAATTAATACTTTTATTCAGCAAGGACGCATTAAATTGATCAAAAGTGACAGTAATGACCTTTATAATATTATAATACAAAATAAAGTGAATTTGTATCTTTAGACTTTTTTTTTTTTTTTTAACGTCTCGCAAACTTTTTTTTCCCCCCACCACAGAAAAATAAATAAATAATAATAAAAAAAATTTTTTTACTTTTTATATCAAAATTTGGACTTTTCGTATTTTTCAGATTTTTTTTAAAGAAATCAGTATTTCGAATCAGCAAGGATACATTAAATTGATCAAAAGTGACATTAAAAACATTTATTTTACAAAACATTTCTATTTCTTCAACAAAATGTTGATAAGAAATTTTCTTGAGCAGCAAATCAGCATATTCAAATGATTTCTGCAGGATCATGTGACACTGAAGACTGGAGTAATGATGCTGAAAATTCAGCTTTGCATCACATGAATAAATTACATTTTACAATATATCCACATAGAAAAAAGTGATTTTAAATGGAAATAATATTTCACAATAATACTGGTTTTACTGGTTTTTTGATCAAATAAATGAAGGCTTGGTGAGCAAAAGAGACATTCACAGACATTTGAACAGTTTGTTCCAAATAAAATCTAAAATAATCGTTCAGGATCAATCCATTCCTCATAACACCTCCAGATTTGGAGGTTTAAAGCATGTAAAATAGGCATTGTAAAGTGTGTCAGAAAAAAATCATCAGGTCCCAAATCTGATGGTTCTATCAGGAATGGATTGATCCTGAGCCGAATGCTTTGACATTGTCTTCACCTTGGTTGTGTTAATCCGTGAGCGCTCAAGGTGGAATTATTGGTATAATCACAATTCCATGCATTAATTGAGGCTCCGGAGAGCGAGAGAGAGTGATTATCTGAGTGTGATGTGTTTGGTGAATACAGAGCAGATACTTTCATCACTTTATTCAGCACAGTGATTAACGCGACTGATAGAACGATCAAGTCTTTGCTCTCAGGGGTTAGTCTTCTCTGCGCTGATCTGAATTGCTTTTATGTTCATTTTAATCTGTCGTTGTTTATTGTTGTTTACCGAGTCACTACTGCTCATAATAGAGTTATTGATCTGAACCAGTCTCGAACTATAACCTCCGTAAGCAACTTATTTTGTGACGAAAAAGTCCGAATTGCGAGATTTAAAGTCAAAATTGCAAGATTTAATAATCTTTAAATCACAATTTTTTTAAAGTGTACCTGATGGACAACAGAACAGGTGAAAAATATTCAGCAGACTTACACTGAAGCATCCGAGTATATCTAGAGACTTAAATATTATGCGGCATGAAACAAACTAATAAATGAACTACTGAAACAAATACAAAATCCAGAGAGAGGTTTAGCAGACGAGCATTCTGATGGGAGTCTGATGTTAAGGTCACAGGTTTAATTTTTAATTGTACAAGCATTGTGCTCTTAAATAAATCACACAACTCAAGAGGAAATTACTGTACAGAAGAGCAAATTATGCATAATTGTCTGGATGAGAAGCATTAACTAAAATGCAAAGTAAACATATTAAACTGGCTGATTTTTATTAATGAGCTACTTAAAACCATGCTTATTCATTAGTGCTGTTTCCTAAGGCTAGAATCCCCGTTACTATTGAGCAACAATTTAGAACCATCCAGAACATAAATTAATCTAAATGTAGAAATACACTAATAATAAATCAGGCCAACAGAGCAACCGCATAGTATAATAGACGGACAACCACACAAACGCCTTAGCATATTAGAGTTAACTAAAACTGAAAATTAAAACCATTTATTCAAAAGAAAAAAAAAGCATGTTCAGTGCTTGAAATACATGTTCACTGAAACTAAATAAAAATTTTAGGTACAACATTTCTCATTATTTCATTTAAAGTGATGTACTAAAATAACTAAAACTAAAATACAAATTAATAGAAAATTATTTATAAAATAAAGTATTTGACAGCTAGTTGCCAAAGCAAAATTTCTCATTTTTATTTAGTCAAAATAAATAAATAAAACTTAAAATAAAAAAGACAAAAAAACACCACACTAAAACTTGAACTAAATATTAAAATGATAATGGAAAATATAAAAACTGATGCAAAAAATGAATAAAAACTAAACACTAAAGTAAACACTGAGCATCGTATTGACATTTTGCACACTCAAGAATCGCTCAAATTTTCTT
Source organism: Sinocyclocheilus grahami (assembly GCF_001515645.1). NCBI lineage: Eukaryota > Metazoa > Chordata > Actinopteri > Cypriniformes > Cyprinidae > Sinocyclocheilus > Sinocyclocheilus grahami. Next base: position 1,118,685 of record NW_015505853.1, read on the forward strand.
CAAAAAGAGTGTAAATATAAAAGTTGCCATTAAAGGAACACTCCACTATTTTCGAAAATAGGCTTATTTTGCATCTCCCCTAGAGCTAAACAGTTGAGTTTTACCGTTTTTAAATCCATTCAGCTGATCTCCGGGTCTGGCGGTAGCACTTTTAGC
>NW_015505853.1:1119295-1120396 GCF_001515645.1 Sinocyclocheilus grahami
AAAAATAGTGGAGTGTTCCTTTAACTACAATAAAATCTCCAGGGAAAACTGAACTAAATAGAAAGTACTCAAACTCAACTAAAGTGACATATAAAAGTTAATGCACTTCCTACAGTAAGTACATCACAATAAAATGTCCTATGAACATTTCATTTCTTGAAAGTTTCAGATTTGCCAGCAGACAAAGTTTTGGCAGGTTCCTCTTGTTCTGTTTTATGACAGTTTTCTGACTAATGCATTTACTCATTTCACTTTTAAAGGATTTGTTATTTTGGCTTGACAACATATCCATAAAACCAAAATTCCTCTTGTTTTTGAGCTATATCCACTAAACTCAGAACACACTTTGCATGCTTTATTTTTCTAACTGATCTGACTCATAATCTTCCCTTATAATATCGATCTCATCAAATATATTCAAAGCACATAAAGCCTATAAAACATTCAAACGTCAAGGCTAAGTTTTCTTAAACTGTCAGACAAAGTTAACAAACTCATGACAAACTATTCTAGTTAGTTTTGTGTCGACTTGACAGGCCGAGCTCTTTCTTTTACTCAGTGCAACAGAACAGACAATTATTTATGTCTGTTGTTTTTCTCTGGTTTGGCAACACGACAGTGCTTATGAGCAATATGTAGGTATAATATTGCAGATAAAAAAAAAGAACATTTTTGAAACACAGCAAAACAGAAACCCACCTAAAAAATAAAATTAATTACAGAAGGAGATAAAAAAGCAGATATTGACATTGTAAGATTAAAGACTGTAGATGAGTGCTGGAAAACAACATTTATTGTCCCGAGGATGAACAATGCTCATCATTAAATAAATGAACAACATTATGTGCCCTACAAATCAATGCGCTCACTGTGCTGCTGATATAAGAATTCATATTCAATCATTTTTATTGATCAGTATGAAGTTGTTTATTACAATTAATTTTAATCAAAATAACAAAAGTAATGTTTAGTAGAACAGTACGCATTAAAATATAATAAAACCAGCAATAACCAATGAATTGATAACAAATGAATTGACAGAATATATATACACACACACACACACACATACACACACAGAGACAACAAATTTAAAAAAAT
>NW_015505853.1:1120406-1141622 GCF_001515645.1 Sinocyclocheilus grahami
TTTAAAAAAATGATGTGTCACCGTCACTCAGAGACCCAAAATGTATGCAAATATACATAAATACACACACACACACATAAAATCAAATTAATAAAAAAAGCGAATTTTCTCTCAGAGATCCAAAATGTACTCAAATACACATAAATACATAGAAATATATGTATATACAGTGGGTACGGAAAGTATTCAGACCCCCTTAAAATTTTCACTCTTTGTTATATTGCAGCCATTTGCTAAAATCATTTAAGTTAATTTTTTTTCCTCATTAATGTACACACAGCACCCCATATTGACAGAAAAACACAGAATTGTTGACATTTTTGCAAATTTATTAAAGAAAAACTGAAATATCACATGGTCCTAATTATTCAGACCCTTTGCTGTGACACTCGTATATTTAACTCAGGTGCTGTCCATTTCTTCTGCTCATCCTTGAGATGGTTCTACACCTTCATTTGAGTCCAGCTTTGTTTGATTATACTGATTGGACTTGATTTGGAAAGCCACACACCTGTCTATATAAGACCTTACTGCTCACAGTGCATGTCAGAGCAAATGAGAATTATGAGGTCAAAGGAACTGCCTGAAGAGCTCAGAGACAGAATTGTGGCAAGGCACAGATCTGGCCAAGGTTACAAAAAAATTTCTGCTGCACTTAAGGTTCCCAAGAGCACAGTGGCCTCCATTCCTTAAATGGAAGACGTTTGGGATGACCAGAACCCTTCCTAGAGCTGGCTGTCCGGCCAAACTGAGCTATCGGGGGCGAAGAGCCTTGGTGAGAGAGGTAAAGAAGAACCCAAAGATCACTGTGGCTGAGCTCCAGAGATGCAGTCGGGAGATGGGAGAAAGTTGTAGAAAGTCAACCATCACTGCAGCCCTCCACCAGTCGGGGCTTTATGGCAGAGTGGCCCGACGGAAGCCTCTCCTCAGTGCAAGACACATGAAAGCCCGCATGGCGTTTGCTAAAAAACACCTGAAGGCCTCCAAGAAATCATCAGAATAAGATTCTCTGGTCTGATGAGACCAAGATATAACTTTTTGGCCTTAATTCTAAGCGGTATGTGTGGAGAAAACCAGGCACTGCTCATCACCTGTCCAATACAGTCCCAACAGTGAAGCATGGTGGTGGCAGTATCATGCTGTGGGGGTGTTTTTCAGCTGCAGGGACAGGACGACTGGTTGCAATCGAGGGAAAGATGAATGCGGTCAAGTACAGGGATATCCTGGACGAAAACCTTCTCCAGAGTGCTCAGGACCTCAGACTGGGCTGAAGGTTTACCTTCCAACAAGACAATTACCCTAAGCACACAGCTAAAATAACAAAGGAGTGGCTTCACAACAGCTCTGTGACTGTTCTTGAATGGCCCAGCCAGGGCCCTGACTTAAACCCAATTGAGCATCTCTGGAGAGACTTAAAAATGGCTGTCCACCAACGTTTATCATCCAACCTGACAGAACTGGAGAGGATCTGCAAGTAGGAATGGCAGAGGATCCCCAAATCCAGGTGTGAAAAACTTGTTGCATCTTTCCCAAAAAGACTCATGGCTGTATTAGATCAAAAGGGTGCTTCTACTAAATACTGAGCAAAGGGTCTGAATACTTAGGACCATGTGATATTTCAGGTTTTCTTTTTTAATAAATCTGCAAAAATGTCAACAATTCTGTGTTTTACTGTCAATATGGGGTGCTGTGTGTACATTAATGAGGAAAAAAAATGAACTTAAATGATTTTAGCAAATGGCTGCAATATAACAAAGAGTGAAAAATGTAAGGGGGTCTGAATACTTTCCGTACCCACTGTATATACTGTATATACAAATAAATTAATAATAATAATAATAATAATAATAATAATAATTAAAATTGCATTACAAAATGTGTTATTTTCACTCAGAGACACAAAATATAATTAAATATGCATACATATATATGTTATATTAATGACTAACTTTTAGCTTATGACATTTTATAATGGAGAAGCAGAATAAATTGGATGTGCATTAATTAACTGCTAATCTAAGATATGATGTTTGTGAATGTTTGATCTTCTTCTGCCCGTAACTCTCTGAACTCTCACACCGCTTGTTTTTCTCTGTAGGTTTGAGTGACATGAGGGAGGAATCACTATTTTCTTCACTTTGAGGATGAATTATTCATACAAGCTTTGATCCCTTTTATCCTTCTTTGTGCATAAAGAACACATTCGGATTGACATTTTAACAGAAATGTTGTTTATACCAAATAAACTTGCTCAAAGGGAGAACGACATTTCTGTGCAATGAAATCACACAAGATACGCGCTTCCGAAAAAAAAAGTTTCACATGAATGATTGACCTTACATTTATCAGACCCGAAACATGCAGTGAAATGTGATTGGTTGCTTCACATGCCAGTCACAGTCCCTTCCAATATAAGTGGGCGGGGCTTGTCCAGAAAGAGCTGCAAATTGAACTTTAATTTGATAGGCAAAAGAAAAACTCTCATTTTGAACATAAATTGTCAAACTCTCTTGTATGTCATACAGCTTGTGCTGGAAGTTTTTATTGTGGCGTGTCTCGTGTTTCTGTCCCTCTGGGATGAATCGCTCTTGTTGCATAATGCCTCATTTGTAAGTCATTTTGGATAAAAGCAGCCGCTAAATGAATAAATGTAAACGTTAATCCATTTAGCATTCTGATTTGGCTTCATGTTAATACATATTTGATTGAGCACTCATATCTTTCCTTTGCTTGTAGTCATTTTTTATAGTTAGTTTTTCAAGAATTATTTATGCTATTATTTATGCTAAAATCCCAAATTCTTCCATAATGGGCAAAGAGATGTTTACAGTACAATTGCTTTAAAGGAAAAGTAAGTGGTGTTTGTTTATGCAAAAGCCATACCCTAGTTCCCTCGACAAATACAAATAGGATTTTTCCATTGGCTTTCGGGTTATTGCAGAAAATACCCTTCATGACAAATAAAAAAAAAAAAAGTTTAGATTTCACATGATTTTAATAAGAGCTCAGTATGGATGCACAGCGTTTAATTTTATGACCTGACTCGTCTACTTTCCTTAAAGTGACCGAATAAGAATAAGCCATGAATAATTACAAAGGACTAAATGAGAGCGTCCTAGTGTGCCAACATTTTCATGACCTTGCTAATGCCTTTGAATTACTATACATTTAAAATGATTTCTGCTGGGGGAATAAAACAACCGGCCCTCGGGTCAACAGCTGGCACAGTTAGCTTAAGAAAATTCTCAAGTTACATATTTAGCTGAGTGCCAAAAGACACCCTAGCACTAAACGGAAGGCTTGGACGTCCTCACGGGCCACAGAAAATAGTTTTCCAATGAATATTTAACGTTTCAGAAATGTCTTTTCACTTTATGCTGTTACACTGTCCATATTAGTGTGTTTGCTTTTCATAATGGCTTGTAAAACAGACATCTAGCATGTCATGCAAACTGTGTTCAGTCAGCATGAAAAGTCAGAGAAAAATTTTACGATTATAAAGGGATGTCAGGGGACATCTGCTAAGCCATCAGAAGTTCCAGCGTAACATCTGGAAGCCATGTTCACGTAATTCAGACAGCATATTGTACTTCCTTGTCAAACCGTTTACATACTGTAAGCTGCTGAGACACAGACGCACGCTGTGGACTTCATTAGTGTTGTATATGGTGGCTGTGACGGCAGTGATATCTAAACATTGGCATCAGTGCCAGATGATTCACTAAGCTGGACGTCCTTAAACTTCTCTGGCTGCTAGATGCTTTATTATGGACGTAAAATAAAATGAACTAAGAAAATACTGCAGGCTACAGGCAGAGCAAGCTCATTGTTTATTGGAAGAAAAAATTTAAATATTGAGGTGGGGGTTTATAGGAATGTATTTCTGAAAGAAACTGACTTTCGATGGCATTTCTCCCTCTGTTCCCTAAGCGCCACCTGCTGTCAGAGAGTGACATTCAGCCTGTCTGCTGTTTTTGTTTTATTTAGGTTTTAGCATAATTTCACAAAGCTAAAGTCAGACCATTCTGTTTTTGCTTCAAATGTTGCAATGATACAATTAAATTTAAATAAAAAAAAATGCTCATGCTACATGTGTGTTGTATCTTTGTTTGTATTGTGCAGTGGTTGGTTCTAATTTCAAACTGCATTTTTTTATTATTATTATTAAATATGTGTACTTGTTGTAGTAGCAGCAACTGCAAAAACGGTTTCATGGCCAGGAAAAAAAATATTTGTGGCCGGAATTTTCTCAAGTCACCAGCCATTGGGAGATGTGGCAAAAAGTTATAGTGTTAGGTCCTGCTTGCATGTGTAGAAATTTGGACAAAAGTATTGTAATTTCCCTACTGTAGAGTAAGATCAAATTATATACCTGTGAAATACTCATTTTCATTTCTTTTACAGTGCAATTATTTTACAATATATGGCTATTACTTTCATATGAATAATAATATAAAATTAGTATTATTATATTCTAATTTGTTTGGCTTCCAAAATCATCGGTGTGAGTGTAATTTAGACTGAGACACTATATTATTATAACTAAAAAGACGATTGAGTCCCCTTTAAACAAGTAAAAGTCAATTCACCAGCTCTTTTCTTTTAGTTTGCACACTGAACCTGTGTTGAAGCTCTTAATATTGAACTCTCAAAGTGCTCCAGATAGATGAATTTAACTTTAAAATGTACAGGGGGGGATGGGGGGGGCATGCCCCCGGACATGTGTATAATATATAATACATATATAATATATGTATGTGTGTATAATATATATAAAAGAATAAAAAAAGAAGATAAATAGATAAAGTAGAATTAAAATAGAATAGAAAGTGCTAGAGTTAGAGGGTCAAATAAAGATGGAACAGATGTGTTTTTAGTCATTTCTTGAAGATGGCTAAAGACTCAGCTGCTGGGATTGAGTTGGGCAGGTCATTCCACCAGCAGGGAACAGTTAATGTAAAAGTCTGTGAAAGTGATTTTGTGCCTCTTTGAGATGGCACAGTAATACGCCGTTCACTTGCAGAACGCAAGCTTCTAGAGGGCAAATAACTCTGAAGTAATGAATTTAGGTAAATGGCTGCAGAGCCAGTGGTGGTTTTGTAGACAAACATTAATGCCTTGAACTTATAAGTTCAAACTTGAATTTCTACAAGCTTAAATTGAGTACCAATATAGAATTTACTCTCTTTTTAAATTCTCGCCTGAACAAACTTTAAACTTTAAATTTAATGTAGAAATTACATTGTTTTTCCGTAGTATTTAATTCACCACAAAATCATTTTTATCGGCCTAGATAGATAGATAGCGAGATATAAACTATACAAAAAAAGAATTATGAATGATATTTATTTATTTAAATTGTATATATCTATCTATCTATCTATCTATCTATCTATCTATCTATCTATCTATCTATCTATCTATCAAGTGGTGGAAACAAGCTTCCATGAAAATAGCATAAGTAGCCTAAAAATCCCAGCAACAGTAATACAGCAATACATCATTTATTCATAGCGCTGTACATTGCTGGGATCAGCGTATTATTAGGCCTGCTAACGGTTTCAAACAGCTGATTTGCTCAGAAATTCCCCACTTTGTATTGTGACAAAAAGGCTTATGTGGCTCTTTCATGCTCTTAATTTCGGTCTAAATTTTTCTGTAGAAAAGAAAATGTGATCCCCCCTAATAGCTCAATTGTTTCTCCTTGACAGAAATTAGATTCAATTGAGAGGAACTGTAAATTGAGAGTAATTTTTTTGCTGAGGTCTCCTGGTTCTCAGGAAAAATTACCCAAGTGATATCCTCTAGAGTTTCAAACCATGTTCACTTTTGCCAAAATACCAGAGTTTGCAATCAACTATCAGATCTCAATAGGAACATTTCTCATCAAATTCTTCCGAAATCAAATGATCTGAACTGCTCTCCATATTTAAGTTATGGCTCTATACACTTACTGTACGTCAACTATTGCATTTATTTTGATTTGTTCTAAGAAATTATATGAGAAATATCAGAGACAAAGTCGATACTTAAAAGAAAAAAAAACGAGAACCCAGTCAAGTCTGGTGATGATAAGGCAGTTTTAAGTAATAAAATATTTATCTGTGTTTAAATAAACATCAAAGATCAAAGACATTTCATGGACATTTCTTAAAAAAAAATGACACGCACTTATGATATGTTAAATAAAAGTCCAAATTATAAAGTCTGTATCATTCTAACATCAAAAACTAAAAAAACTAAAAAACGTCTGAGTGGATCCTCAAAGACCCATCAAGCATTTTCTCTCACAGTTCTCAATAAAAAAATGATTTTCTTACTCAATATTTCTGTCTTTCCAGTATAAAGTATTTCTAAATGAAGATACATTTACCTGAGACGCAGAAAGACTCAGAAATAAAGTATCAGAACAAAGTGAGTTTATGCTTAAAACAAGAAAAATATCTTTCAGTAATTGGCAGTGGGGTAAGAAAAATTAACTAATATACAAGATATTTTTCCTACTCTGCTGACATTTTTTCTCATTTTAAAGGGGTCATATGATGCTGCTAAAAAGAACATTATTTTATGTATTTGGTGCAATGAAATGTGTTTATGAAAGTGAAGTGACATGTGGCCAAGTATGGTGACTCATACTGGGAATTAGTGCTCTGCATTTATCCCATCCAAAGTGCACACACACAGCAGTGAACACACACACCATGAACACCCAGAGCAGTGGGCAGCCATTTTTTGCTGCAGCGCCCAGGGAGCAGTTGGGGGTTCGGTGCCTTGGGCACCTCAGTCGTGGTATTGAAGGTAGGAGAGAGTGCTGTACATTCACTCCCCCCACTGACAATCCCTGCCAATACAAGACTCAAACCCACAACCTTTGGGTTACGAGTCCGACTCTCTAACCATTAGGCCACGACTTCCCCTAAACACACAAGAACATTAAATCATTAAAAACATTAAAAACATAATTACGGATTATAATGACTTATACTGTCTTTTTACGCGTTGCGTTGCATCGCGCCGCGTAAACATAAAACCATGTCTGCATTTGTGATCGGAGAAATTACAAACAACAAGCGCTTCTCTACACTGCTCAAAACTCACGCTTGAATCGTCAGTGGCAAATTCTTTAATATAAAAAACTTACTTACAGTCTGTGAGTCAGAACAGCCGGCATTGTAGTCTACTCTCCCAGGATCAGTAAAGAGTCCTTCATAAAATGTGCTGCACACATCTGGATATTTGGGTTGAAGTGTTCTGGAACAGTGTTGTAAATACAACTTGACCACTGATTTCTAGTCGTGTTCTCTTATGGAAAAGGCCAAACAAAGTAGTTTCGCTTTCACAACGAAACACAGCACCACACACGGCAGGCTAGAGTGAGCAGAGGCCGGTGGGCTAGAGTGAGGAATGGCTGGCGTGCTGAGTGAGCGACGGCCGGTGGGCTTGAGAACGGCGCGGCCGGCGGATTCGACGAAGAAGCACCCGGCGGGCTTGCGGCAAACACATGAGACGACCCTGGGCTGGACTCCGCTTCGTCCACGGTGAAAGCCAATCCGGCGATCCACAGCACTAAGTTGATGTATTTCCTCAGCGACCAGCACGGATGAGCTCCAGGCATGACGAAGCGGATATCGTCCTCTTTTGGAAGGCCAAACAAAGTAGTTTCGCTTTCACAACGAAACACAGCGCCTTCACGACATGGCGGTGGCGGCGGCAACAATACTACAGCGAGAATAAAAGTTACACCTTCTTTCTTCGCATCAACATTTGGGCGGCGTTATGCAAATCTTCCCACATCGTGACGTAGACATGTGGGGGCGTGTTAGAACGAGCCGTTTTAGGTAGGCGTGGTTGACTCTTAACTTTTATAAATAATATCTCTTTGGATTTGAGACTTTAGTCTTTGCAACTTTACAGATCTTCTTTATGCACCAAGAGCTTGTAACACTTCAAAAAAAAAGGACAAATTGAAATCGCATCATATGACCCCTTTATAGTTCCAGTTAAAACTTTGTTGTGTGTCTTCCATTTTTCAGGATGATATTTTCATTTGGGATGAGCCGAGCGGATGAGATTGAGCTGTGTTTTGTGTCGAGTTTTCATCATTTGTGCTTAATTTTTGTGAAATGTCAGCCCAGTGTGTTGATTAGCACTCCTGCGACCTTGGCTATCAGACGAACGCTAGCAGCTCGGTGTGTGAATATTAAACAGGACGGTCTAATGGATCTCCAAACACTGTTCCACAGTCTCTCAGCTTGAATTATTAATGATGGAAGTTTATTGACCTGCATGAATCCATCAAACACATGATTAGAAATTATATAATTATTGGCCAGACGGGCCATACTTGCATTTGTTTTAATATTAGCCTTGAAAAAGAACATTATCTTAGAGTAAAATTGTTTTGTCTTTGTGTTAATTTGGTTTCTTGTGAATCACTTCAAGAGTGTGTTCCTTAAGATATTTCTAATCAAATCTCTCTTTTTCCCTCAGCCAACTTTCAAGCTCAGTGATCCTGTAGAAAAGAAAATGCGATCCCCCCTAATAGCTCAATTGTTTCTCCTTGACAGAAATTAGATTCAATTGAGAGGAACTGTAAATTGAGAGTAATTTTTTTGCTGAGGTCTCCTGGTTCTCAGGAAAAATTACCCAAGTGATATCCTCTAGAGTTTCAAACCATGTTCACTTTTGCCAAAATACCAGAGTTTGCAATCAACTATCAGATCTCAATAGGAACATTTCTCATCAAATTCTTCCGAAATCAAATGATCTGAACTGCTCTCCATATTTAAGTTATGGCTCTATACACTTACTGTACGTCAACTATTGCATTTATTTTGATTTGTTCTAAGAAATTATATGAGAAATATCAGAGACAAAGTCGATACTTAAAAGAAAAAAAACCGAGAACCCAGTCAAGTCTGGTGATGATAAGGCAGTTTTAAGTAATAAAATATTTTTCTGTGTTTAAATAAACATCAAAGATCAAAGACATTTCATGGACATTTCTTTAAAAAAAATGACATGCACTTATGATATGTTAAATAAAAGTCCAAATTATAAAGTCTGTATCATTCTAACATCAAAAACTAAAAAACGTCTGAGTGGATCCTCAAAGACCCATCAAGCATTTTCTCTCACAGTTCTCAATAAAAAAATGATTTTCTTACTCAATATTTCTGTCTTTCCAGTATAAAGTATTTCTAAATGAAGATACATTTACCTGAGACGCAGAAAGACTCAGAAATAAAGTATCAGAACAAAGTGAGTTTATGCTTAAAACAAGAAACGAGAACCCAGTCAAGTCTGGTGATGATAAGGCAGTTTTAAGTAATAAAATATTTATCTGTGTTTAAATAAACATCAAAGATCAAAGACATTTCATGGACATTTCTTAAAAAAAAATGACACGCACTTATGATATGTTAAATAAAAGTCCAAATTATAAAGTCTGTATCATTCTAACATCAAAAACTAAAAAAACTAAAAAACGTCTGAGTGGATCCTCAAAGACCCATCAAGCATTTTCTCTCACAGTTCTCAATAAAAAAATGATTTTCTTACTCAATATTTCTGTCTTTCCAGTATAAAGTATTTCTAAATGAAGATACATTTACCTGAGACGCAGAAAGACTCAGAAATAAAGTATCAGAACAAAGTGAGTTTATGCTTAAAACAAGAAAAATATCTTTCAGTAATTGGCAGTGGGGTAAGAAAAATTAACTAATATACAAGATATTTTTCCTACTCTGCTGACATTTTTTCTCATTTTAAAGGGGTCATATGATGCTGCTAAAAAGAACATTATTTTATGTATTTGGTGCAATGAAATGTGTTTATGAAAGTGAAGTGACATGTGGCCAAGTATGGTGACTCATACTGGGAATTAGTGCTCTGCATTTATCCCATCCAAAGTGCACCACGGCAGGCTAGAGTGAGCAGAGGCCGGTGGGCTAGAGTGAGGAATGGCTGGCGTGCTGAGTGAGCGACGGCCGGTGGGCTTGAGAACGGCGCGGCCGGCGCAGTCTAACAGGATCAATACAACTTCGCTGATTAATGGGCAGATTTCTCTTCCATTTAGTGTGCTAGGGAAGAATCATCTGCCAAGACCAAGATTATCTTCAGTCTCTTCAGTCTTTAAGAGTTGCATTTCCATTGCAAAGTAACCTTGCTATAGACCTTTTCTGGCTCTTTGTATCATTTAACACTGTTTCTTGTGATTTACAATCAATACGACCCTTCCAAAGCAGTGTGAATTAAATTGTCAATTGAAAGCAATTGGCATTTTGGTAGGATACATTTTTTTGTACTTCTGGGTCAAGTTTACAAAATACTGAAAATGCAAATGCCTTCAAAATTCACAGAACTGGGTTGAAAAGGGTCAAAGCTTGACCCTGCTGATTAATAGGCAGATTTCTCTTCCATTTAGTGCACTGGGGAAGAATCATTTGCCAAGACCAAGACTGTGAAACAGGTCTCTTTGGTTTTCAAGAGTTGCATTTCCATTGGAAAGCAATCCTGCTCTGGACTGTTTTTGGCACTTTTTTTATCATTTAACGCTATATATTCAGATTTACAATCAGTTCATCCCTTATAAAGCATTGAATCAAACTGTCATTTGGAAGCAATTGGATTTTTTCCTGTGTCAGGTTTACAAAATATTGGAAATGCAAATGCCTTCAAAGATAACAGAGCTGGGTTAAAAAGGCAACTGCTCCAACCAGCACAGTAAAGCTTGACCCTGCTGATTAATGGGCGGATTTATTTTCCATTTAGTGCGCCAGGGAAGAATTATCTGCCAAGACCAAGACTGTGAAACAGGTTTCTTCGGTTTTCAAGTGTGCCATTTCTATTGAAAAGTGATCCTGTTCTGGACTTTTTTGGAAATTTGAATCATTTAGTACTGCTTCTTCAGATTTACAATCAATCGGAGAAGAATCATTTGCCGAGACCAAGACTGCAAAACTAGGTCTCTTCGGTCTTCAAGAGTTGCATTTCCATTGCAAAGTAATCCTGCTCTGGAGCTTTTTTGGCACTTTGTATCATTTAACACTGTTTCTTCAGATTTACAATCAACATGACCCTTGCAAAGCAGTGAATCCAACTATCAGTTGGGAGTAATTGGCTTTTTTGTAGAATACTTTCTTTTCACTTTGTTCAAGTTTACAAAATATAGGGAATGCAAATGCCTTCAAAGTTCACTGAACTGGGATGAAAAAGCAACTGCTCCAACCAGCTCAGTAAGGCTTGGCCAGCTACTTCGAGAGTCTTTTGAACCCAAGTGCAACAGAGAGGACAACATTGGTGTGAGTGAGTGTATGCGGTGGTGGCCCTCAGCATGGTGTTGCCACCACCGGACAAGCGGCATGTGTGTCTTACCACCTTTGTCATCATGACCAGCATGGCATTCATGGACGCCTACCTGGTGGAGCAGAATCAGGGGCCACGAAAGATCGGCGTCTGCATCATTGTCCTTGTTGGGGACGTCTGCTTTCTCATCGTCCTTCGCTATGTGGCGGTTTGGGTTGGAGCAGAAGTGCGGACGGCTCGACGAGGATATGCCATGATCCTTTGGTTCCTCTATATCTTCGTGTTGGAGATCAAGCTTTACTTTGTCTTCCAGAACTGTAAGGCTGATCGCAAGAGTCTGGAGACTGTTGCCCGGAAGGCTTTGACTTTATTGTTGTCCATTTGTGTGCCAGGCCTCTACCTGGTTCTGGTGGCTCTGGACAGCATGGAATACATCCGTACCTTTCGGAGGAAGGAGGACATGAGGGGTCGGCTCTTCTGGGTGGCTTTGGACTTGCTGGACCTGCTGGATATGCAGGCAAACCTTTGGGAGCCGCAGCGGACGGGTTTGCCCATTTGGGCGGAAGGTTTGATGTTCTTCTACTGCTACATTTTGCTTCTGATTCTTCCCTGCGTGTCCCTGAGCGAGATCAGCATGCAGGGCGACCACGTGTCTCCCCAGAAGATGATGCTCTATCCTCTTCTCAGTCTGGTTACCATCAATATCGTCACCATCCTCATACGTGGCGTCAACATGGTGCTGTTCCAGGACAGCCGGGTTTCCACCATCTTTGTCGGCAAGAATGTGGTGGCAATTGCGACCAAGGTATGTACCTTTCTTGAGTACCGGAAACAGTCGCGAGAATTCCCAAATCGAGAGAACGCAACCGGAATTCCTATGGAAGTCCAGCAGAACTCGATGGGACACGGACAAGCTCTGCCAAATGCCACAAGCCTCCCACATGAACCCACTCCAGCACGGGAGATTATGGATACATGACCAAGGAACCAAAATAGAGTATTGAGCCAACAAGGAGCATTCGAACCACCAGATATGAACTGATTAACTGTTTTGAGGTACTTTGGTCCAGCAGTATGAGGTGCTCCGTCCTCTTCTGGACTGAGGTAAATCAGCCAAATATGAGCTGTGTTGTTCAACGAAAAACATTCAGTGTTTTATAATTCATTCACCACAGTTTGCAATGAAGAACCAAGTGCTGTTTTCTTTCTGTAAAGTAGCAGAATGACTGTGGTGCAAAATACCTTTCCTGTTTGAGAGACCAAACTCTTGTTTCCACATCCATTTTTTTGTGTCTGACTTCATGTTGTCAAGGTGCATCAGATATTTGCCTCTCTTGCAAGTTTTGAATGGGAGAATGGAAAAATAATGCAATTAATTTATTATTGAGGGAACTAGGTCAGGTTGATGTTTATGACCAAATGCTGGGGAGTAGTCCTACATGCCAGCAGTACGTGTTTGCACTTGTGTTTTGCGATGTGTTGACATTTAAAGAAATGAAAATGAGAGGAAAAAGTAAGAAATTTGTGTCCAATGACCTTTATGGAATTATTTAGGGAAAAGTCAGTGAATACACTACCACTTGGTTGCTAAATGGATTGTTATTGTTATCATTGTTATTATTATATAATAATAATAATAATTATTATTATTATTATTATTATATAAACCACTTGTGTTGTTTTTTTTTAATTTTTGTTTGAGGATTCAGTTGTATTTAATAAAAAACAATAAGAATTATTTTTTTTGCTATTTGCAAAGTGTTTTTATGCTAACAGAGCTGCTAGCCCAGGGTTGCCATGTCTGCAATTTTCCGTTAGAATTGGGCTACTTTTAAACTGTTGCCACAGGTTGATTCTTCCTCCACGGGTTAATAGTTTGACATACTGCATAAATTATATTTGACTGAAATGCATGTATTGAAAATTTTTATATTCTACCACTTTTTGAAGGAGGGCCACTGGTACTGTATGGAGCCTTTGAGCTGAGTTTATGTTCACTACAATATAGTGGTTTTCAATTTGCATAACAGTAACTGTAAAATATGTAAATTAGGTGTTGGAATTGCATATTTAGAGTTTTGATATTTGGAATATTGTCATTTTTCATTGGCCATTGGGCTAGTTTTGTTACGCAGACCTGGCAACCCCTGTGCTGGCCACCGCACACTTTTTCTCCACATGAACAGAGGATTTCCATTTCGGCCCTTGTTTAAATCAGTTCCTCTAATGTTTGAGTAAACACACCGTGTCTGAGGAAGCGGATGGAAGGGTAAATGGCATCTGGGAAAATGAAATAAATTACATGTGGCCCCCATCAGCAGGGACTCACCTTTCTAAAGCCACACAGCGTGAAACTGATTCCTAAAACACTAAGGCCTGGACACCGCAGAATTAAACAGCCTTTCCTCTGTACGCGGTGCGAATGTGAAAACCATTTACCATCCATGTCTGATTAATTCAACATATGTAGCGACCTGATGTATTCCATTTCAGCAACATTCATTTATTGCCACCTGCATATGGTGGGCGGTCTCGGGTGCTGTTGACTCACTCCGAAGCGTATTGTGCTTTTTAAGAATTTCTCTACTTTAGTGTCCACCCACCATCTGACAGCATGAATATGACCTTTATGGAATTATTTAGGGAAAAGTCAGTGAATACACTACCACTTGGTTGCTAAATGGATTGTTATTGTTATCATTGTTATTATTATATAATAATAATAATAATTATTATTATTATTATTATTATATAAACCACTTGTGTTGTTTTTTTTACATTTTTGTTTGAGGATTCAGTTGTATTTAATAAAAAACAATAAGAATTTTTTTTTTTGCTATTTGCGAAGTGTTTTTATGCTAACAGAGCTGCTAGCCCAGGGTTGCCATGTCTGCAATTTTCCGTTAGAATTGGGCTACTTTTAAACTGTTGCCACAGGTTGATTCTTCCTCCACGGGTTAATAGTTTGACATACTGCATAAATTATATTTGACTGAAATGCATGTATTGAAAAATTTTATATTCTACCACTTTTTGAAGGAGGGCCACTGGTACTGTATGGAGCCTTTGAGCTGAGTTTATGTTCACTACAATATAGTGGTTTTCAATTTGCATAACAGTAACTGTAAAATATGTAAATTAGGTGTTGGAATTGCATATTTAGAGTTTTGATATTTGGAATATTGTCATTTTTCATTGGCCATTGGGCTAGTTTTGTTACGCAGACCTGGCAACCCCTGTGCTGGCCACCGCACACTTTTTCTCCACATGAACAGAGGATTTCCATTTCGGCCCTTGTTTAAATCAGTTCCTCTAATGTTTGAGTAAACACACCGTGTCTGAGGAAGCGGATGGAAGGGTAAATGGCATCTGGGAAAATGAAATAAATTACATGTGGCCCCCATCAGCAGGGACTCACCTTTCTAAAGCCACACAGCGTGAAACTGATTCCTAAAACACTAAGGCCTGGACACCGCAGAATTAAACAGCCTTTCCTCTGTACGCGGTGCGAATGTGAAAACCATTTACCATCCATGTCTGATTAATTCAACATATGTAGCGACCTGATGTATTCCATTTCAGCAACATTCATTTATTGCCACCTGCATATGGTGGGCGGTCTCGGGTGCTGTTGACTCACTCCGAAGCGTATTGTGCTTTTTAAGAATTTCTCTACTTTAGTGTCCACCCACCATCTGACAGCATGAATATCCATCTACGGTACAGTGTTTCATATGGCAACATACCATTTACTTTAACTCTATTTAGAAAAAACACAACACTGATTGCATGTTTTTCTGAATGGTACCAGAGAGGGATATTCATCTACAGAAGACACATGCATCAAAACTGAACTATTCTAATAGTCATTCAGCATTTACCCATATGTACAAGTGAAAATGACTGTAAATATAGTTTCAAGGGGGTCAAGATGTGCAAGGTGTAGTATAAATACTGTAATACACATTTGTGCCACACTTAAATTTTTAGTTTGCTGCATCTTTGACAAGCTAAACAGATTATGTTGTTCATAGATCAACTATCTAACATAGTTTTACTAAAAAATAAGGGTCAAAGACAAAAAGGGGTTTTCAAGAATCAAAACAATAAAAGTTAAATACAGCTTTAATTTTTTCACGAGCATTAGAATGTCATGTTTAATTTTATTTATGAGCAAACATACATTTGTCACCATGAATTACAGAAGACACCCTCTAAAATGTAATTTAGTGTAACAATAGTTCATATAACAAAAGAGATTTATAACAAGAATCATTAGATGACATTAAAAGACTCTTAAAGGATCACAGTGCAGCCCCCCAAAAATTAATTAATTGTAAATTAAGACCACTAGGTCTTATATATATAAGACCTAGTGGTAATTGGTTAAAGATGTTGTCTTAATTGGAATAATTACCAAGAAACGGTACGTAACATTGAATTAAACATAAAATTTAAAAGTTTTCTTGCAAAATGTATGGCAATAATCGTTGTTTTATTTACATCTTCGAAATTATAATTTTTTCTTTGCATATAAATTCAGGAAATAAATAGAATTGACCAATTTCAATATGGAAATTTACACAAATTTGTATTTATTTTTTTCAACAATAACAACAACAACAACAACTAAATCTATTTTTGTTATTGGATGTCATAAAATCTAATAGGAAAAGTATGGTTAGAATACAATACGTACCATTGATCTATCAACATCTACATCTGTGTGAGACGTGGATGCGGCGGCTACATCTAAGTACATATATTACTGTGCAAAAACATTTTTTTTGGAAAAATATAAAAAATTCAATCTCAACTTTCAGCCCAAAACAGAGGGAATACAGCATTACACTGTGATCTATAATTCAGTAGTGTGGGTGTTTACCACAATATTTAATCACATACTGTAAAATGCAAAGAGTAATTAGACAAATATATGTGAAAGTGCAAAAATTAAGCATGTGGTATTGTAAAAAGTACAATGATGTGGAACTGATTTCTGTGCACAATGTGGAGTCTTGTTATCATTTACAGTGAAGAGCAAAGAGATGGAGGAGGAACATCATCTTTCACTCGAAATGCATCAATAAACCCCGTTCAGATGTCAGCAGCCCCTCAGGCATTCTTACATTTGCTTTACAACATTAAAGATTCAGCCTCGCTTTAAAACCAGTCAAAGGGTCGCAAGCCTTCAAATGTGTGTTTAGTGCTCAAAAAATGACAAAAAGAGAAGATGGTAACACTTGACCCGAGGCCTGTATTTATAATGCATTATAAAAAGTATTTTCAATGCATGATAAGTATATTCGCATTGCATTTCATCATCTTTTCATTGCAAATGTAACCAAACTTGTGGCCTATTTATGGTTGCACTTTCAAAAGAGAGCGCAGGATGGAAGAAATTATGTTGGGTGTCAATGATGTGTTTTAATAGATTAAACTCTTTATAAATGCAAGTACTTTATTTCATAGGTTACTTCTGGCAAAGGAAACCTGAAAATATCAGAACATTTTTTAATTATGATCTGTGTTTAATTAAATCATTTGAATAAACAGTATGCATCAGTGTTATTTCAGTGTACTTTGATATACTTTTTTGTAGGCTAATTATTTTGAATTCATTTTTATATTTTCCATTTTCATCTTAAATTTTGTTAAAGTTTTAATTTTGTTGTGTTTTTGTCGTTTTTATTAGCTTTGTTTTTTAAATAGGTTGTAATAATTTTTTTATTTCAGTTTTAGTTATTTTAGTGCATAAAGCCAAACTAAAATATTTTTAATTCTATTTTTTTATTTTTTATTTTAAGTTAAAGTTTTAATTTTAGTTTGAAGTATAATAACCCTGATATGCATGAAATCTTTTAAAAGTCGTGATTAGAAATTGCATTTCTATAGTAAATATATATATATATTTTAAATTGAATGACTAGAAAAAAAAATCTAATAGTTAATTTAATAAGCGTAATTTTAGTATCATCGTATACTATTATAGTTTTTGTTAATATTTAGAATTTTTAGATTTCCTGTTTTCATTTTAAATTTTGCTGTGTTTTTGCCATTTTTTGTTTTGTTTTGTTTTTAATGTCTATATAGTTCGTATTTTCAGAATTGGTTTCAGTTTTAGTTATTTCAGTACTTAAAGTTAAACTAAAAATACTTTTAGTTTTTTATATTTTAATTTGTAGTTTTAATTCATTATAATAACCCTGATATGCATGAAATAATTTTAAAATCTTGATTTCAAAAGGACATATTTATATAAAAGTTGATTGCAAACTATAGGATTTTTAATCCTGTAATCCAGAGTAACCAAGTAATCATAAAAGTCATTTTAAAAATTGTGATTTCCAAGCCATATGAAATTTCATATGATTTAAAAAATGATTCACATGATTAAAAATGACATTTCTATGGTTATCATATCTTTTTATATAATAAAAGTTCTAATTGCTTGCAAACTAATCCAGCAATCATGAATGATTGTAAAAGTCACAGAAATTCATTAGTTAAAAGGTGCGGGAACTCGGAGTGTGTTCAGGCAAGGTTACTGACAACATTTCTCGGTTTTCTGTACGTTATGGATTTCAATACAATGATGCAGCGCAATATCAAAAAAGCAATTTGCATTAATAACACCCAGGCAGATTTATAATGAAGGTTCAGCTTCCTGCAATCACACACTCACCCGCAAATGTGTGACTTGGGCGTCCTCCAAGTTACACTAATGCTCATGAACTCCATCATACCAAACATCCACAGGCTTCCATTAGAGCGCTCAGGAAAGCTCGAGATCCGCCATCATGATTTGTTAACTTCAGCAGTCAGAGGTTAACCAATCTAGTGATGGAAAATTCTGTCATTTTTAGTATTTCAAGCCAACTTATGGAACTAATCCAAAATTGCAATTGGTTCATTTGGGAAGTCATCCATGACAGGTACGTTTAAACGATAAATGAATTGAAATGTGTCTTGTGTGCTGGCAGGTTTTGTTTGGAAAGCACAACTGAGTGTCACTATGTCTTGCTAGAAGGACAGCAGTTTAATTAGATTGCGCTAATGAAGACAAACGGTCTACATGCATCATTATTGTTTGTAACTTTTGTTTAAAATGGTTAATTACAACATAAGATTAAGTTTAAGGACCCAAATCTTACATTGCACATCAAGTGCGGCCTACAGTACCATAATTATTAGGCTATACAAACATAAAAATGCCTTTATAGTGTACATATGACTTATTTTGCAACGTGGAAGTAACCTTATTTTCTGTGAATGTGGGTTTGAAGATTGAAAGTCTTGGACAAGGGTAAAAACAATAATATACATGAAAAAGGCATTTTAACAGTAACAAACAGACAAATAAAAACACGTGTGCTTGCATGTGATATTTATGCAAGTAACTAAATAAAAACATAAAAATATGGACGAATAAAACAAGTGTACTTGAACGTGATCTGTATGTAAATAAATAAATACAAGTCTGTTCGAATGTGATTCTTATGTACCTAAATAAATAAAGTGGCCATACATGAAAAATTAGACTATATGCAGTTATGAAAATGACAGTCATTCAGCAAGAGGCAGTATAATGCTGAAAACGGCCTGACAGAGTTAACCTAGCAGGCTGTTATATCCGCTTGACTGGTAGAGCAGAATGGCAGCTTTACCAGTCAAACTGCTGTAATTATGGAGCAAATGCTCCAACACTGACAGCCGCTGAATTGCCCCCTTAATAAGAGGTTTTACCTGAAAAAAATGAGGGAGTTTAACTGTTGCAGATGGTTTATATCTCTCACATACAAATACTCCATTAAATCAAACATCAATCAGTTTTAAAAGCGCGGACGATGATGATGATAAAGAGGCTCACTCAGAAGATTTCAAAAACGGTTTGTAGTCAAAGGCTTTTACAAGAACATACTTCTTACTAAACCAAGGTTTGATTCCAATGTATTTATTCTTTGTCACACTTATAACTAATGCACATAAAGTGACCCAGCATATTTGCACACTTAAAGTCACACGTTCAAATGTCTAGATGTTGTTGCAATAGATATTAAAGGGGTCATATGATGCGATTTCAAGTTTTCCTTTCTCTTTGGAGTGTTACAAGCTGATCGTGCATAGATAAGATCCCTGAAGTTGCAAAGACTAAAGTCTCAAAACCAAAGAGATATTCTTTATCAAAGTTAAGACTCTGCCACGCCCCCCTAAAACGGCTCGTTCTAACACGGCCCCACATATCTACCTCACTATGTGGAAATATTTGCATAATGCGCCCAAATGTGCACGCAAAGAAAGAAGGCGTGGTTTCAGTAACGTCTAGGTTACTTGTGTAACCCTCGTTCCCTGAAGGAGGGAACGGAGACGTTACGTCAGTGACTGACGAATTGGGATCTCGCCCGAGAGCCCAATCACCTTCGAGTGTTAACTAAACAAGCCAATGACAGTTGGCGTGCGTGTTTCGCCACGCGCACCCCGCCCCGCAGCGCGGATATAAAAGGAGAGCGCGTGCAAACGCACATCAGTTTTTCGCTGAGGAGCCGAGACTACGTGCCCCGGCCGTACAGCGGTGGTACAGCAACTGTGGCAACGGAACGTAACGTCTCCGTTCCCTCCTTCAGGGAACGAGGGTTACACAAGTAACCTAGACGTTCCCATTCAGTCAGCCACGTTCAACGTTACGTCAGTGCCTGACGAATTGGGATCCGTATGGAAAACGCCACTATTGCTGACCCCCCCCAGTGCCCTGCGGAAGCCGGCAAGTCCCCCCACACCAGCTGGGGCGGAAGATAGGACAGCGGCTAGGCAGAGGTGTCCGCCACTGCTGTTCCATACAGTGCTGCATTGGATAACACTGGGAAAGCGTACCCAGTTGGGACGCTACGGAAGCCACATCCCGCACATAGGAGGTATTATGTGGAATTACACATATGGACTGGCCCAGGGCAGTACTACATATGGAAGTCTCTGCGGTAGACTCAACCCACCTGGGGTGAGATCACTACACTGCAGAGATGGCAGTGAACGACTGCCAGGGAAAGACACGGGCTCACCGAGAGGGGAGCCGTACCGTGGAAGAATACACATGTGGGATCACCCGAAGGGGGAATCACTACACACGGGCACCTAGCCCAGCACAAGGGCTGACCTTGGGCATGCACACGAGTGCTGAGCCTGGCGTCTGGCGCTCCGCCACGCCTGACCGCCGAGGGTGCGGGAGGAACTCCACCAGGGTTCGCCATGGCAGTTAGTGTTGAAGCAGCATGTCAGGGAGACGCTGTGTGTTTCTAGGTGAAAGCAAAAGCACTTTATTTGGCCTTCCGAACGTAGATGCATTTTGGAATCTTTAAGATTACTTACAACAGAACAACAATGCATTTTGTGGACGACCGTTTCGTGAACCTAGGAGAGGAGGTCATTCTGACTTTGCTATGACAATCTGGCGCTTCAGAATCAGCGACTGTAAGTATGTTTTGTTATTAGTTTAAGTATTTGCTATTGACTGTTCAAATGCGGAGTTTTGCGCATCGTGTGTGTTTGTGTGTGTGCGTGTGCGTGTGCGTGTGTGTGTGAGAGAGAGACAGCGTCACATCTCAGTAGAGTCAGCTGTCTTAACCGCAGCTTGTGTACTGCATCATTACTGTGTCTGTTCCCCTTTCTGGCTTGAACTGATGGTAAAACTAATGATATTATTTACCGTCTTTACATTTATTTTGAAAGCTGAAGCTCGCGATTATGGTAAGGGGCGTTACGTTTCCGACGAGTGCTTGCGGTGTTCGGCCACTCACAATGCACTGGGTCAGCTGGCCAATCAGAGCAGACTGCGCTTGTCGGAAGGAGGGGCTTTGTAGAAAACGAAGCGTTTGAGAGAGGCGGGGCATAGAGGACCTACAATAATGTACAGTA
>NW_015505853.1:1147456-1150862 GCF_001515645.1 Sinocyclocheilus grahami
AAACTAATGATATTATTTACCGTCTTTACATTTATTTTGAAAGCTGAAGCTCGCGATTATGGTAAGGGGCGTTACGTTTCCGACGAGTGCTTGCGGTGTTCGGCCAATCACAATGCACTGGGTCAGCTGGCCAATCAGAGCAGACTGCGCTTGTCGGAAGGAGGGACTTTATAGAAAACGAAGCGTTTGAGAGAGGCGGGGCATAGAGGACCTACAATAATGTACAGTATTTGAAAAAAATTTGTTTTTCGAACATTAAAGCATGTCAACATATTCTGTTACACCAAATACACCAAATAATGATCTTTAAAAAAGCATCATATGACCCCTTTAAATGATCAAAGCAAGTCTCATAGGTGCCCAAATGTTGCCGGAAGTAGTTTTTTGTCAAATGTTTCGCTTGCAGTCTGTGCTTGAGATAATTATTTAGAGTAAATGCCACTTGGCTTGGTTTTTACGGAGCACTGAAGCATTTAAGAGTGACTTAAGAATGCAAATGGGCCTATTGTCTAATGCTGAACATCCAGTGATTTGATACTGAGAAATCTCTGGGAATCAAACGGTGATGTTAGTCTGCCACCTGCTGGACAAAGCATCCAATCATTTGAAATATGAAGGGGAAGATGCATATGTTGTTTTATAGTTAACATCTTTTGGAATTCCGTGCTATATTAGCCTATTCAATTAGGAATGTCAACCTAATTTCAATGCATTAACATAAGGTTTATGGTAAGCCGTAGAGACGAGAATAAACATGAACACGTGAGGAATATAAGAGAATATATCTTTGCTTTTTTTGTTGCACAGCAAGCGCTGATGCTTTGCACTGTAATGAAATGATGCAATAAAATTGAACTTGCTGTTCAGTAAGTTGATGCAGTAGTTCTGACGGACTGGGTGAGTTCATAACTCAGTGAAGCCTTTTTGAAATATTTATTAAAATAACTAGTAAAGAAACTAATAAAAACGCTATCGTGGATTTTTATTTTGCTATTTGGGGCAAATGGGAAAAATATATAGGCTATATATTTGTTGTAGTTTCCGTTCAGAACTACTGGGGCAAGTTCAAGCTCAAACCGGTGCGCAACGTTTTGCTACGGTTTCCGGTTTGAACGGCACATTTCCTGGAAACGGTGTGCAATGGGGTTTGAGATACGTTTTCTCTTGTTTGGTGGGTGTGTCAAACATGTCAGCCCAATCAGCAGCAACATGTATATAAACCACGCGGTATTAAAGAGACAGCTTGCACAATGTAATTAACATCAAAATAAATGTATATTGTTTGCACATGTTTATTTAAATTAAAGGCAAAATAACTGAAATAATAAGAGCACAAGTATAGATCTGGAACTTCTTTAAGTCTGTCTAAATATCATTTAGTAATTGCAATGCAATTGACTTCTGGTCCATATCCTTTCCTTAGGAAGGTGTGCTAGACACCGATTAATGTAACATAAAAATACTATACATATTTATATATTTTGCTACTGTATTGTGGAGTGACTTTCATAAACGTTTCTATACTCCTCTGATTATATAACGGTACTATAACATAGCACAACAACAGTGATGAGCAATAATGATAAGCCTAATACTCACAATAAAAATAATAAGGTCATATAGATCATAACACAGTCTCAGAGGTAAGAAGTGGATTATCCTTCACCTGAAATGTTTGTCTTTTCATCCTGAAATGCGAGGCAAATGTTGGATCGTGCTGAACTCGTTCAGTCTTCTCTCCGTAGAGTAGTCAGGAGCGGAACGATGTGATCGCTCGGCTCCGAAGCGAAAAGCTGAATATGCGCTGCACCTGCTGCCTACTTATACTCACGCTGTGATCAGCAGCAGCTGGATGCAATAATCGCATGCCAATGTGCATTGGCTCGTTTAGTTTACACTCGAAGTAGATTGGTCCCTCTAAGCGAGATCCCAATTCGTCGGTCCTCCGACGTGACGTCTCCGTTCCCTCCTTCAGGGAACGAGGGTTACATACGTAACCGAGACGTTCTGATGACGCAAGAGTTACAACTATGGCAGCTGAGAAGGCTCTGTTCTTTTTGAAGAATTTTCGGAGCCTGATGAAATCGGTACGTGTTTAATACTGCAAAATATGCTCGATGTTACAGTCACTGCCCTTGTCTTCCAGAATAAAAGAGAACATCCCAATCGAGTGAAGGGATTTGTGGAAACTGTTATTTTGCCTTTAATGTAAATAAACATGTGCAAACAATATGCTTGCTCTTGTGAATTTATTTGGATGTTAATTACATTGTGCGAGCTGTCTCTTTAATACTGCGTGGTTTATATACATGTTGCTGCCGATTGGGCTGACATGTTTGACACACCCACCAAACAAGAGAAAACCATCTCAAACCCCATTGCACACCGTTTCCAGGAAACATGTCGTTCAAACCGGAAACCGTAGCAAAACGGTGCACACCGGTTTGAGCTTGAACTTGCCCCTGATGTTTGCCCATGACGACTTCCGCTTCTGAGAAGCATGTGAAATGTGAAGAGTCCACATTGCACTCTCAAAAGAGAAGGTTTTTAAAGGTTCTCAGTAACCTGCAACACCTGCCTCCACTAACTAACCCAAACCACATCAATTAACCCATTAGTGTTGAACATCCCCAACCGCACCAGAAATTGTTCTCGTTTGTAATGAAATGTCATCTTAATATATATATGTTTTTTAAATTGGTAAAACAAAATGCATTATTATTCATTGTTAAAGGAATAGTTTACAAAAAAATTTAAATGTACTCATCCTCCGGCTATCCAATGTAGATGAGAAATGTAGCATCGTTGCTGCATCACACACTTGCTCACCAATGGATGCTTTGCAGTGAATGGGTGCCGTCAGAATGAGAGTCCAAACTGCTGATAAAAACATCACAATAATCCATAAGTAATGTACACCACTCCAGGGGCCCGTTCTTCGTACCTCGCTTAATACATCTAATGATTTGATCGTGATAACTGATCTCTGACTAATTTGGTTCTTCAAACAAATTTGCGGATTTGATTAAAATATCTGGATTAAAGGGGTCATATGATGCTTTTTTAAAGATCATAATTTTGTGTATTTGGTGTAACAGAATATGTTGACATGCTTTAATGTTCAAAAAAACACATTATTTTTCAAATACTGTACATTATTGTAGGTCCTCTATGCCCCGCCTCTCTCAAACACTTCGTTTTCTACAAAGTCCCTCCTTCCGACAAGTAAGTAATCTTAAAGATTCCTAAATGCATCTACTTTCGGAAGGCCAAATAAAGTGCTTTTGCTTTCGCCTAGAAACACACAGCGTCTCCCTGACATGCTGCTTCAACACTAACTGCGGTTACTGAAACCACGCCTTCTTTCTTTGCGTGAACATTTGGGCCGCATTATGCTAATATTTCC
>NW_015505853.1:1156774-1195873 GCF_001515645.1 Sinocyclocheilus grahami
TCTCTCTCTTTCTCGCGCTCTCTCTCTCACTCTCTCGCTCGCTCGCTCACGCACACACACACACACACACACACACACACACACGATGCGCAAAACTCTGCATTTGAACAGTCAATAGCAAATACTTAAACTAATAACAAAACAGTAGCTGATTCTGAATTACCTCCTCTCCTAGGTTCACGAAACGGTCGTCCATAAAATGCATTGCTATTCTGTTGTAAGTAATCTTAAAGATTCCTAAATGCATCTACTTTCGGAAGGCCAAATAAAGTGCTTTTGCTTTCGCCTAGAAACACACAGCGTCTCCCTGACATGCTGCTTCAACACTAACTGCGGTTACTGAAACCACGCCTTCTTTCTTTGCGTGAACATTTGGGCCGCATTATGCAAATATTTCCACATAGTGAGGTAGATATGTGGGGGCGTGTTAGAACGAGCCGTTTTAGGGGGGCGTGGCAGAGTCTTAACTTTGATAAAGAATATCTCTTTGGGTTTGAGACTTTAGTCTTTGCAACTTCAGGGATCTTATCTATGCACGATCAGCTTGTAACACTCCAAAGAGAAAGGAAAACTTGAAATCGCATCATATGACCCCTTTAAATTATCTAGATTACTGCGCGTTCTCGTGTTCCCTGTAAAGGGCAGATGTATCAATACTCGAAACCACGATCAGCAATGCAGTGATTGGCTGCATGACATCAAATAATTAAAAAAGACACCTAACGAAATACTTGACAAATTTCTGGACCTTTATAAGGAAACAGCCAAGTGAACAAAACTACATAAATGTTATAATAGATGAAATTACTTTATTGCACTTTATTATTATTATTTTTTTACATGATTACAGAACCAAATTATTTATATTCACGATTTCTAGAATTTATACATGCTTTACTTATTTACAATGTTGAAATTAGCAATTCATGTAATTTTATCTTTGAAGCAGATATGTTATGTGACAGCATTAATTAAAGCTTCTTAAGGGTTATCTGAGATCAAGATCAAGTTATCTGAATCTCCTGCGCTCCATCAAGCCACTCCCATAATAGCTGTCAGCACTCAAATTAATGCACGACTCAGATTAACTGTACAGCATGCGTGTAAGACTCCAATACAATTATAAAGTTATTATTTTATCACGAATAAATCTTTCAATGAGTAAAACTGGCTATATTATGTCAGTGTCTATAGTATTATAGATTACACAACATTAATATTATTTCAAATACATTTTTTAATTGTTATTATTTTAAATGATTGTCCCCAGATTAGTAGGGTACTCTTGTAATAAAGTAGCATTGGCTGGGATAGATTTTTTAATATCAATTCCACTTAAAAAATGCAATCTAATCCTGTTTATATGATCAAATTAATGCACGACTCAGATTAACTGTACAGCATGCGTGTAAGACTCCAATACAATTATAAAGTTATTATTTTATCACGAATAAATCTTTCAATGAGTAAAACTGGCTATATTATGTCAGTGTCTATAGTATTATAGATTACACAACATTAATATTATTTCAAATACATTTTTTAATTGTTATTATTTTAAATGATTGTCCCCAGATTAGTAGGGTACTCTTGTAATAAAGTAGCATTGGCTGGGATAGATTTTTTAATATCAATTCCACTTAAAAAATGCAATCTAATCCTGTTTATATGAAATAAGCTGCTCCCAAGCAGGTTTAAGCTTATGGACCTGTTGCTATGACAGCAAGTCTAGGATGAGCTTCGAAGAACCAAATAATCCAAGATCATGCCAAATCATCAACAATCAAATCCAGCTAACTGAGTTAGTGACGTACGAAGAGCGGGCCCCAGTCCATCAGTTAATGTCTTGAGAAGTGAAAAGCTGCATGATTTTAAGAAATAAATCCATCAAGGCGTTTTAACTTCAAACCCTTGCTTCCAGCTAAAATATGAGTCCTCTATCCATAATATTGCTTTCTCCAATGAAAAAGTTGTCTCATCTGAATCAGGAGAGAAATCTGCTCCGTTTACAATCCAAAACAGTTCTAAACAAATATGTGGGTGGATTTTGATGTTAGAGGACAACAGGGGATGAACTTTCTCACTGTTATTATGGAGTATTTTGGCCAGAAACAATGGTTTGAAGTTAAAACAACGGATTTGTTTCCTATAAACGTGCAGCTTTTCTCTTCACAAGACATTAACTGATGGACTGGAGTGGTGTGGATTACTTGTGGATTATTGTGATGTTTTTATCAGCTGTTTGGACTCTCATTCTGACGGCACCCATTCACTGCAGAGGATCCATTGCTGAACAAGTGATGCAATGCTACATTTCTCCAAATCTGACAGAAACAAACTCATCTACATCCAGATTAGTAGGGTACTCTTGTAATAAAGTAGCATTGGCTGGGATAGATTTTTTTATATCAATTCCACTTAAAAAATGCAATCTAATCCTGTTTATATGAAATAAGCTGCTCCCAAGCAGGTTTAAGCTTATGGACCTGTTGCTATGACAGCAAGTCTAGGATGAGAAGTGAAAAGCTGCATGATTTTAAGAAATAAATCCATCAAGGCGTTTTAACTTCAAACCCTTGCTGCGGGCCCCAGTCCATCAGTTAATGTCTTGAGAAGTGAAAAGCTGCATGATTTTAAGAAATAAATCCATCAAGGCGTTTTAACTTCAAACCCTTGCTTCCAGCTAAAATATGAGTCCTCTATCCATAATATTGCTTTCTCCAATGAAAAAGTTGTCTCATCTGAATCAGGAGAGAAATCTGCTCCGTTTACAATCCAAAACAGTTCTAAACAAATATGTGGGTGGATTTTGATGTTAGAGGACAACAGGGGATGAACTTTCTCACTGTTATTATGGAGTATTTTGGCCAGAAACAATGGTTTGAAGTTAAAACAACGGATTTGTTTCCTATAAACGTGCAGCTTTTCTCTTCACAAGACATTAACTGATGGACTGGAGTGGTGTGGATTACTTGTGGATTATTGTGATGTTTTTATCAGCTGTTTGGACTCTCATTCTGACGGCACCCATTCACTGCAGAGGATCCATTGCTGAACAAGTGATGCAATGCTACATTTCTCCAAATCTGACAGAAACAAACTCATCTACATCTTTGATGGCCTAAGAGTGAGGACATTTTCAGCAAATTTTTATTTTTAGGTTAACTATTCCTTTAATTGTTCACATCACATTATGTACACACACACACACACACACACAGCTCATTTAAAACATGGCACAGGCCACAAAAACTATGAAACGGGTATAAATGGCATTGTTTAATTTGTGACATATTTTAAACATTCCTTTCTCAAAGATTCATATGACAAATGTACAGGAATCATTCTTTTCACATATATATTTATATATTTTTTTTCTCATGTTATTGCTTTGCAGTAAAATGCATTGGTTGGATATGTCCATTAAAGCATGACAATACATTCATATACGCGTTACAGATGTATTCAGTTATGGTTCATAGTAACTAACTTTACATGAAATATAGATATATTTATATTTTGATCATCTTACATTTATTATTATTATTATTGTTGACATGAATCCCACATCACGTTGATCTCACAGTGCACGGGGTCGCAGTTCATACACGTATTGAGTGTGTGTGTGTGTGTGTGTGTGTGCACTTATTTTGTAAGTTCCCATAAAATCCACAATATGTAGAGGTACAACAATTATGCCATCTCAATTATACTTGTTAAAAAAGTGACTTCATAAACAGATATGTGATCATTGTGTTGGTAGACAGAGAGAGTGTGTGCCTTAATATACAACAAAAACCTCAAATCAAGTCTCAAATGAAGAGCCCACCATTTCAACTGATGTTAAATCAGTTATGGTCAAAGCATCTCAAACGTACTGCATGTACAAATAAGTTTATCTAAAGAACAAATTACTTCCAACAGCTGTAAAAGTCTGCATTGTCAACATGCATTTGTACGGTAAATCAAATGTCCAGGTCAAAATTCACCCCAAGTAAGTAAATGAAGATATTATATTTTGCATAAAGTCTATTATTTAGAACCAAGAGCTTTTGCACCGAAACATCATTTTTGTGACAATTAAACATTTCCTATAAATTCTCATTATGTAATGCAACAAACAACTTATGCTCATTATTGTAATGCAACAATAACTATATATATATATAATGCACAATAAATAGTTCATTTAAGGGAATTACAATGGCAGCTTGTTTCCACCACAGGATTTAAAAAATAAAATTGCAACATTTAATCTCACAATTCTGACTTTTTTTCTCGTGATTCTGAGTTTATATCTCACAATTATGGCTTTTTTCACACAGTTCTCCAGAAAAAAAAGTTAGAATTGTGAGATATAAACTCACAACTGTGCCAGAATTGAGAGATAAAAAGTTGCAAAAACCTTTTTTCATCATTAAAAAAAAAACAGAATTGCGAGATGTGAACTCAGAATTTCAGAGGAAAAAAGTCAGAATTGCAAGATTTAAACTCGAAATTGTGAGGAGGAAAAGTCAGAATTGTGATTTAAAAAATTAGAATTGTGAGATTAAAAAGTCGCAATTATCTTTAAAAAAAAAATTTGTCATTCCATAACAGAAAAAAAACTGCGAGATGTAAGCTCAGAATTCAGAGGAAAACATTTTTAATCTCGAGATTTAAACACGAAATTGCAGGAAAAAAGTCAGAACTGTGAGATAAAAAGTCACAATTACTTTTTTTTAATTCCATAGCAGAAATGGGCTTCAATTACGGAGCCAATTACATGACATGCAAGAAAAAATTAATAAATCGTGCGCACAATTTATAAATCGAGGGAACGAAATAGTAAATCGTGCACACGATTTAGCCTACTATTTTTTTCCTGCATGCCATGTGTGGGGCTCCATATTCAAAAATAAACAAATCAAACCGAAAAAATAACATCAAAACATTGTAAGTTTAAGGGGAAAATGTGCTTCATTTTCATGAAATCAGTGTCACAATGAACAATTTTAATGGCACAAAAAAAGACTTCATGTGCAAAATATAACATCAGCTTTTGATTTGGGGTGAAATATAGGCTACCATGGACATGTTTTTGTGAGATTTAACCCAATTTTTTTTTTTATTACAAACTGGCACTAGAGAATATTAATCTATGCTTGGTTTTGTATTTTAAATGTTCCTGTATCCGACAGAAATGCATGAAGTGTCTGTACGAGAAGTCCAGAGGAACTACAGGAACTGTCTCTGGATGAAGTTGAGATTGCAGGATGCGCAAGACGTGCTGAAAAAAATAAACACCTTCATAGTTTCCATCGCTTCTCATTGAAACTCGTCTTCTGCTCAGAAGTTCAAGGTGACTCATCAGTCCGTGTCTGAGTCTGGAAGCGCCCTGTGAGGAGGAAGTTAATGCCCTGGAGAGCAAAGCCACTTCCTCCCTGCATAGTGTCCACTACAAGTCCACATCCTATTGCTATTTCACTCCCAACATTCATAAAAAAAATGTTGTCCGTATGCTGTGCACAGAAACAGCAGCTCTTATATTGCATAAACCCCGTTCTTCCGACACAAAAACAGCTGCGGATTCCCACAATGTTTGAGTCACGTTTCGATCCGCATGATGGGAAAACGTCTCCATAGAGGTTTGGTTCTGTAGCTGCCGGGTCGGAAACGGGCAAGGACCGTGGTTGCCATGGAGACGACTGTCCGGAGATCACCTCGGTGGAACGTCCCACAATGCACTGCAGTCGTGTACTGATGGTGGCTGTGCTTGTGCTGCAAAAAAATAATGAGCTTCCTCTGAGTTTTTGTCTTGTTTTCCAGTACAAATGCATTGTTAAATCAAGATGCATTTACTTGAGAAGCAAATTGACTTGCTTTTAAGTGAGTTTTTGCTTAAAACAGAAATATCAGAACAGAAATCTTGTTTTCTGACCCCACTCGCAGATATTTTTGTTGTTTTAAGCAAAACCTCACTTCATTTTGATACATATTTTTAAGAAAGCAAGACTTAGTTAATAGGCCTATCTTAAGTCATTTTGCATCTCAAATCTTGTTTTCTGAATTTTTTTTCAGATGTTTTCTTGTTTTAAGTAAAAGCACTTAATTTTTCAGAAAACAAGACTTGAGAGGAAAATTCGTTTTTTTTCAAAAGCAAGTGTTTTTTTCCTTAAAAGGAGAAAAGCTTAAACCAACTTAATTTTTCTGAAAACAAGACTTAAGTCATTTTTGCTTCTTAAGTCTTGTTTTCAGAAAAATTTATCAAAACGAAGTGTTTTTGCTTAAAAACAAATCTGAAGAATATACCTTTTAATAAAACAAGATGAGATGAAAATGAC
Organism: Sinocyclocheilus grahami; assembly: GCF_001515645.1. Lineage (NCBI taxonomy): Eukaryota > Metazoa > Chordata > Actinopteri > Cypriniformes > Cyprinidae > Sinocyclocheilus > Sinocyclocheilus grahami. The sequence goes on from NW_015505853.1 coordinate 1,163,098, forward strand.
TTATGATAGGCCTTTTAAGTTTTGTTTTCTGAAAAAAAAAAAATAATAATTTATCAAGAATCTAAAAACGAAAAATAGCTGCCAACGGGGTCAGAAAAAAATAATCTTGTTTTCCCTTTGAATTAATTGTATTTTTCAGACTCAAATGGGAGATCCTTTTTCTTGTTTTAAGCAAAAACTCATTTAATTCTGATATATTTTTCAGTAAACAAGACAATCTTGATTCAAGAAATTGTATGTATATGTACTGGACAATAAGACAAAAATACTGAGTAAGAACATAATTTTTTTGCAGTGCATGGATTGGTCATGTGAGGGACTGTCTGGAGATCTTCCCCTGATACGCACAAATACACACACACAAACATCTACACACAAACACACGTCTGACAGAGGGAAGCACTTCTGAATGAGACCGAACCGCTCACTTGCATGCTTTAAAGTGCTCATTTCTACATTTCACAATGAAAGAATGGCTTCATGTGCCTCTCAAGAGCACAAGACCAGCCCAAAACCACCAGAAACCACATCGCAGATGCTCATCTATTAATAAATACGATTATTAAATCTCTTTGTAGGCAAGTTTATATTCACAGAGCTCTCAAAGAGGCTAAGACAAAACCTCCTAAAATCATCAAACAAGAACACTGCGTTTTCTGAATAAAAAATATACAAATTCACAATGCGAACCAAAATTATTCATTATCAGTATTTATGTCTGTTTTTCTAAATATCTAAATATCATTCAAACTAAATTTGAATTAATTCGATTTTTCCTGCAACTCAAAGCATTTGAATTTGACAATTTCTTACAATTCAAATATTTCAATTTGAACTATTAAACCTCATTTTGTTTTACTGTTATTACAATAGCAATGGATGATTTAAGCAATACTTTAATTGCTCTTGCATTATTTTTTATATTTTTCTTCCTTTAAAAAATAAAATAAAAATCGAACTAAATTTAGTCAAGTTTGAGAAAACAAAAACTTCGAAAACTCTTAATAACTCAATTATTTTTAAACACTTATTAGAATAAAAATGGATAGCATGTAATACTTCCATTTCTCTTGCATTTCTAAATGAACTTTTAAAGCATAAATCTAACCAAATACTCAGGTTTATGCTCAAACTATTTGTAAATGATGTAAGAAAATAATTCAAATCAACTTCATTGAAGATGTATTCTTTGCAATCTCTTAATAACTCAATGTCTTTATGTTTTCGAGTAAATGTATCTTGTTTAAATGATGTTTAGATATTTCTACTAAAAAAACAAGACCAAAAATACCGATTAAAAAAATCTTGTATGCAGAATAACCATGCATGTGTCCTAATCGTGCACGACACGCTTCCAATGACAAGTAATTAGTCCGTCTGCAACGAAAGAGTCAATGCTGCAACATAATCACAGCCAGCTGCATCACTGTTGATGATTAATATGCAGATTTTTTTAGACCAATGAGACTGCACGGATTTGCATGGACGATTGACCTGATTAGGACACAATAATAACGGAAAATGTTAATTTCTCTTGCATTTCTGTAGGCTAAAAAAAATGATATTCTGCAAAAGAACTCACAGTTGTGTGAGCAATAAAGACTTCACGAAGAGATTCAGCGGTTTAAAAAACAAAGTGACAAAGAAAAAGAAAGAGATCAGTGTAGGCATGTAGAAAAGGATGAATCCTCGTCCACAGACTCCGTATTTGCCATGCATTTTACAATATTAAACTGGAAGAGGAGAGCTGCCGAGGACAAGTTCCTCTTTCTGGGTCGAAATCTGGGGTCAGAGGTCAGCAAAATGAGCTTAAGTGGAAGATCGTATCCGTTTGTCCATCCATCCACAGTGAAACGAGTCGAATGAAAGGAGCTTGAATAAAGCGTTAGTCCTCATGAAGACTAACATGCGTCCAGTCTGAGGTGATGGTGGTTCTGGAGTGCAAGAACGGAGGTTGTGACATCAGGATGGTGCATTCTGGGATACGGAGCGGCCCATGAAATCTTAGTCTTCCTGACACATGGGCAGGTTGACGAAGGTGAAGACGTTATATTCGATCATGATGGAGAAGCAGAGGAAGACGGCGTACAGCACCAGCACATAGATGCCCAGCTTAAAGTCCAGCTTCCACCCGTTCAGATGAATCCCAAGAATCTGCAGGAGAAGAAACATCCTTTGATTGATTACATGCAGGAGTCAATTAGTGCAATGCAGTACTCATTTAATAAGTCTATCAATTATTAAAAGAATCGGGCTCTCAATTATGAAATGTCTAGCAGTTTGATTACTAAAACATTTCGCTAATAATAACTAAAACTACAAAGCAATTGTCAGTCACTTCATAAAAAGATTGGAAATAACTCTTGCCATTTCTATATTATCAAGTGCTAAACTGAATAGTTTCATTTTATTGTTTTTTAAATGTATTTAAAAGAATCAACAATTGATACAAAACATTTTCAGCAAATAAAAACTAAAACTGCAATATTCAGTTTAAGCAACAGTCAATCACTTCATTACAACATTAAAATTAAAATGTAAAAGTTTCAATGTATGTTTTTATGAATTTTTTTATTATTATTTGATTGAAAAGAATCAACCATTTGACTATCAAAACATTCAGCAAAGAATCCAACATTCAGTTCACTTCATAACATTAGAAATAACTGTAATTTAAACTGTATTGTCATTTCTATATTACAGAGTTAAACTAAATATTGCCATTTCATTTGATCTGTTTTTATTTATTTTTTAGTTTTTGATTGAAAAGAATCAACAATTTTACAATCAAAATATTCAGACAAAATCATTTCTATATTACAGTGTTAAACTGAATATTGCAGTTTCAATTGATCTGTTTTTATTTATTTTTTAGTTTTTGATTGAAAAGAATCAACAATTTTACAATCAAAATATTCAGACAAAAATGCAATATTCATTTTAAGCATTTGTCAATCACTTTGTAATAACTTTATAAATATATTTTTATTGTATTGTCATTATATTATCAAGTTCTAAACTGAATATTAGTTTAAATTGATAAACTTTTAATTACTGATATTTTATTATTTTTTGATTTATTTAAAATAATTGACCATTTCTTTAAAAATACATTCAGCGCATAAAATAAAAACCAAAAATACAATCCCTATGTTGTAACATTAGAAAATAATTGCTATTTAATAACATTTATAATTTATAATATTATAGTTTCAGTTTATCAATTTTTATTAGCTGATTTATATTAAAAGAATTGACAATTTGAATATCAAAATATATTCAGAAAAAAAACAATATTGAGTTTAATTGCCAGTCACTTCGTAATAACATTAGACAAAAAATTAAAAACGTATTGTCTTTTCAATATTATAAGTAAAAAATACAAATATAAGTGCTAAACCGAATATTAGTTTCAATTTATCTGTTTGTTTTTTTACTATTGTTTGATTGTTTTATTAGTTCGTTTATTAAAAATCAACAATTTGATTATCAAAATATATTCAGCAGATAAAATAAAAACTGAAAAAACAATCACTTTGTAATAATATTAGAAATAACTCGTTATTTTATAACATTTATAATATTTAATACTATAGTTTCAATTTATCTGATTTTTGTATTATTATTCTTCTGATTTATTTATCCAGATGTTTAGAATTTTTTTAAATAAATGTATAATTTTCTCCACACTTACGCAATGGTCAAAACTTCTAGTTAAGGATAAGTATTAATTTTAATGATCATAACTGTGATACCAGAATTAACAGGGAAACTATTTAACTATGAGCAGACCACACGATATCTGTGCTTGCAGAATTCCTCCAAATCAGCACACCTGTCACGCAAAAGCTAACAATTGTTTCATCTTTTCAGCAGGATTCACAGAGGAAGTCTACAGCTTGCATCTGAGCCTGATTGAGTCACGAATCGTCTCAGAAGAACCTGCTGATTTACTCACGGTGAGCGCGACAGATCCCAGCAGCAGCACCACAGAGTAAACCAGTCCCCGACTGCTTATCATCACCTGTGCGGAGGAAGAAACAGCATCATCAGCTCCCACAACGCCACTGTGCCATTACACCATTACAATAAAAACAGATCTCGCGTTTCAGACTCGTGTTCAATAGAAGCTGCTGGTTTCAGAGGAGCACAGCTTGATCTCTGCTCAAACAGAACGAGCTGCTGGATGTGCTTACAACTGATCCATAACTGACGGCCATGGTCTGCAGCACCCAGGGAACGCCGAGCCCCACCAGAATGTCAAAGACATTACTGCCGATGGTGTTGGACACGGCCATGTCTCCCAGACCTGCAGAAACGAGATACGCTTTCAGACTGAACAAGCAATGCCGACTCATCTTGCTGATTCAGAGGTCATTTCTCCTAAAGCCACACAAAATAAAGTCTCTGAAGTGTGATGTGGCTTGTCATGATATAAATGCAAACTGGTTGCAAATCTGCAAATCTTAGTTTGCATAGGAGCAGCATTGTAAAAAGGAAATTAACTGAAAAAGTAACTTATTAAATACATTTATCAGTGGTGAAACTAAAGCAAAAAAAATTAATAAGCAACTTAATAAGGAATGCAAAATAAGGAAAGTGGTGGAAAAAAAGAAAAAAACAAAAAGAAAAAGAAACTATATTATTCAATAAGCGATGCAAAACTATAAATGAAAAAGTGTCCACAAGAAGTACATTTTACCAAAATAAAATAAAAAATAATATTATTTATATTATTAAATAATTATTAAAATAAATAAATATGATTATTATCAACAATAACAACAACAACCGTTATTGTTTTAATTTATAAAATAACTAAATATTTAGTCAATTAAAAAAATTAACAACAACAAAACATAATTTAATTTAATTTAATTTAATTTAATTTAATTTAATTTAATTTAATTTAATTTAATTTAATTTAATTTAGTTTAGTTTAGTTTAGTTTGCTTTGAGTGTCCAGGTACACAAACACTTAACTATAAAAATTACATTTGGTGCCAGAAATGATTCAATAGCAATGCAAAACTATAAAGTAAACAGCAGAAAAGCAGCCACAAGAAGTGTTTCTATATAGGGTTATTTTATAAAACAAAATAAAAGATAATAATAACAATAATAATAACAATAATGATAATGATAACAATTATTATTAATAATTAAAAAAAAAAAAGTTTTATATTTAGTCACATGCAGCTGTTAATCATTATGTCATCACTATCAAAATATTGCTCCTTTTGTTTCCAGAAAAAAAAATCACTGGCTCAAAAACATGGACTATAAAAATACCTGTTGGTGCCAGAAATTACACACTTAAAAGGGTCATATGATGCTTTTTTTAAAGATCATTATTTGGTGTATTTGGTGTAACAGAATATGTTGACATGCTTTAATGTTCAAAAAACACATTCTTTTTCAAATACTGTACATTATTGTAGGTCCTCTATGCCCCGCCTCTCTCAAACGCTTCGTTTTCTACAAAGTCCCTCCTGTCACACACACGCGCGCGCACGCACACACACGATCCGCAAAACTCCGCATTTGAACAGTCAATAGCAACTACTTATAGATATGTGGGGGTGTGTTAGAACGAGCCGTTTTAGGGGGGTGTGGCAGAGTCTTAACTTTGATAAAGAATATCTCTTTGGTTTTGAGACTTTAGTCTTTGCAACTTCAGGGATCTTATCTATGCACAATCAGCTTGTAACACTCCAAAGAGAAAGGAAAACTTGAAATCGTATCATATGACCCCTTTAATCTTTTAGATACACACATTTGAACTTCAATGTAATATGAGCCTCAATATGTTTCTATGGCTGGAAGAGTCAAAAGAGAACCATTACTAACTCATCCTAAAAGCTATATTCTGTACTCTAATCTTGGATTCTCCACAGGGCAGACAGCATTGCGATGCAGTCCATGTCTGAAGTAAAGTGACTGATAGTGACACAGGAACAGGAAATCACATTCTCTGTTCTGTTCTGCTTTGATCAGATACGTGAAAGTAAAACAGTCTGTATTTCATGTTAAATTCATCCTGCCGCAGTTTTATTGATCAGAACGGAGCGAACGATCTACCTTGACGAGCCACAATCAGGCTGGCGATACAGTCCGGGACGCTCGTGCCCGCCGCCAGAAACGTGATGCCCATGATGACATCGGGAATGCCGAGCGTGTATCCGATGATCGTCACCTAGAAGACAGAGTAAAGCTTTCATATAAACAAGACAGACAAACTGGAGAGAGAGAGAGAGAGAGAGAGAGAGATTTACAGACGTACCATCCACACCATGAAGTAGGAAAAGACGGCGATCCAGACGGTGGAGAGGATGAACGAGAGCATGAAGTATTTCTCCCAGCGAGACTTGGCACAGTTTGGGATGGTGAAGTACAGGATCAATAACAGCGGCCAAGAGATCAGCCATTTAGTTCTGTTCATACAGCCGGCTGAAACACACAACATACGGATTTACAAGATCACTGTAGTACTGTAAATTCATCCTCTGTTCCTTTAACCCTCATGTATAAAATTAAATAAAATTTAATAAAAATTAAATTAAATTAAATTAAATTAAAAATAAATAAATAAATAAAATAAAACACAACAAAACAAAACAAAACACAACTAAATAAAAAAATTAAAAACAATAAATAAATAAATAAATAAATAAATAAAAATAAATAAATAAAGAATTAAAAAATAATTAAATTAAATTAAATTAAATTAAATTAAATTAAATTAAATTAGTTTGATGACTGGGACAGGATTTTCTTTTTCCTGATGCTAGTTAATATTATAATATTAGACCAGTGGTCACCAACCTTTTTAAGCCCAAATTCCCTGACCTCGGCTTTTCTCCCTAAGATCTAACTATTAAAGAATTGACAGAAAAAGACAGCCCAGATTGTCCTTCCAATTTGAGGCCTTTTATTAAGTATTTTAATTAGTGATGCACCGATCATGATTTCTCATGGCCGGTTTAGATTCTAGTTTTTTCTTTTTTTTTTTAAACAAGCAAATTGGTTGTAAAGCAAATGCTTTTAAATCTCTCATTATGCAATATTATTACCAAATACTGAATTCAATCTTTTGATCAACATGTTTTCTCTCAATCAGCACAGGTTTTGCATCTCTTTTAGGAAGTGATTAATAATAGGACTAAGTGATTTCAGTTTTTGAGTGAAAATTGCCATAATTATCCACAAATAATCCAAAAAGAGATCTAAAACCTGTGCTAATTGTAAGAAAACAAGTTGGCAAAAAGACTGAATCCAAGATTTGATAAAAATATAGCATAATGAGATTTACAAGCAGTTTTTAAAAGACCAATCATTTTTGACCGGTAAAGGATTAGGTTAAAAAGCTAATTATTTTGCTCCTTTCTGAGGTGCTTTTTCATTTCTATCACGTCCATTTCTTTTCTGTATGTATGTGGTGATTTTGGCACAAATGTTGTCTTCTGAAAAGAAGCTCTGGGTTCCTCACCTGGTAATCTGAACGGTGAGGTGAGCTCACTCTCTTTATCTTCAGTGGTTTTGTCTTCTGGCACGTTTCCATTCTCGATGTCTGGCTTGCCGTCCACCACAGCTGTCTCCACGCCGTTAGCCGACTGGACCAACCTCTGACGCTACACACAACAAACACTCTGTTCTAGAAATGCATCAACATTAAAAGTCTGGCTGATACTGATGAGCTGATGAGAAATGGCTAATGTTACAATTGTTGCACTAATTTGTCTAAATAGTTTTTAGACAAAATAGACTTTTTTTTTAATTAATTAAAAAAAATTTGCTATAAGTTTGATTGCATCATATAATAACTGCTGTTAATAGTGTTCATCGTCTGTTTGATTACGTCTTTAATTGATTTTTCTGTACATTTCTGCCATATGTACATTAACTGATAAGCTACCACTAAATATTGTAGAAACATAATTTGCTGTAAAGTTGCTTTGCATCGATTTGTATCGTAAAAAGCGCTATACAAATAAACTTGAATTGAATTAAATAAAATAACAACAATAAAAAATAATTTTAGGCATCACAACATTAATATACAATATGAAAAATGTATTTTCATTTTGATTTTTGATGAAATTTTAATTAAATTGTCTTATTAAATGATTTGTGACCCTAGACCACAGTCATAAGAGTCAATTTCTCAGATTTATACAAATAAATAAGCTTTCTATTGATGTATGGTTTGTTAGGATAGGACAATATTTGGCCGAGATACAACTATTTGAAAATCTGGAATCTGAGGGTGCAAAAAAATCTAAATCGCCTTTAAATTTGTCCAAATTAAGTTCTTAGCAATGCATATTACTAATCAAAAATTAAGTTTTGATATATTTACGGTAGGAAATTTACAAAATATCTTCATGGAACATGATCTTTATTTAATATCCTAATGATTTTTGGCATAAAAGAAAAATCGATCATTTTGATCCTTACAATGCATTTTTGGCTATTGCTACAAATATACCTCAGCGACTTAAGACTGGCTTTGTGCTCCAGGGTCATATTTATCATTTGAATTTGAAGTATCGTTCAAAAGTTTGGGGTCAGTAAGATTTTTAAAAACGAATTCATATTTTTACTCAGTAAGGACACATCAAAAGTGATAGTAAAGACATTTATAATGTTTTTAAAAAATCATTTCAAATAAATAGAATAAATAAATGCTATTCGTCAAAGAATCCTGAAAAGTGTCACGGTTTCCAGGAAAATATTAAGCAGTTTTCAAGATTGATAATAATAATCAGAAATGTTTCTTGAGCTGCAAATCAGAATATTATACTGATTTCTGAAGATCATGTGACACTGAAGACTGGAGTAATGATGCTGAAAATACAGCTTTGATCACAGAAATAAATTACATTTTACAATATATTCACATTGAAAACTGTTATTTCAAATTTTAATAATATTTCACAATATTTTTACTGTATTTTTTTATCAAATAAAAAGAGTCTTGGTGAGCATAAAAGAGACTTATTTCAAAATTATAAAAACATACAGACCCCAAATTTTACATAATTTATATTATTTTATTTATATATATGTTTTTATATGTCATGAAAATAATGACACATTAATAATAATAATAATAATAATATCTAATAAACAATATTTTTAATAATGTGAGATTTACTTGTGAGATTTACCTTTTCATGTCTTTATATATGCTGCAAATACACTGCAAATATATATGCACATTTTTTTTAATAAACATGAATACTCCATAAAAAAAATGTCATTTTATTTATTTATTATTATTATTATTTTGCTGTATCAGAGTGTTGTCTGTGCATTCAGGTGTCTGCCGTACCTCTGTTATAATGAGACGGCTGGCCATGCGCAGACGAGTCTTGGGTCCGAAGTGGTTTGTGACCATCACACGGAGACCGGCTTCAGGGAAACGGTAATTTGGAGGACTGGCGTTGATGATTTCATCAACCATTAACACCGACCCTCGACTGTAAACCTTACTGGACTTGACTTGAGAAAGACAATCCATAAAATCCATAAAATAACACAAAACACACAGATTATTATAGGACTGATTTCTTTCTTGCTATTCAAAATCAACATGTTTTAGCACTTACATGAGACATTTACTCCATCCCAAATTATTGGCTATATTTTCAGAGAAGCATCAGAGAAAGAGCGTGCAGTAAACGCAGAAAGGTTTAGTAAGACTAAACAGGCAGGCAGAGTTAAACGTGAAGATACCGAGGCCAGAAACAGGCAGATGAGGAATGAGGAAAGAGACAAACTCTGGTGAAAAGAGTAAAGAGACAGAAGTGATGGATGAGGCAGTGACGGTACCTCTCAATCACAGACGGACAGAAGCAGCGAGAAGAGATCTCAAGAGCTGAATCAGGAGGACATTTCTCTCACAAACATAAAACATAATTGGACAAAAGACTAGTTGTGCTGTTCAGAGCATGTGCAATAAATAAGACGTCCAAGAAATATGTGACCCTGGAGCACAAAAGCAGTCTTAAGTCGCTGGGGTATATATCCAAGAAATATGTGACCCTGGAGCCCAAAAGCAGTCTTAAGTCGCTGGGGTATATTTGTAGCAATAGCCAAAAATACATTGTATGGGTCAAAATTAAAGATTTTTTTTATGCCAAAAATCATTAGGATATTAAGTAAAGATCATGTTCCATGAAGATATTTTGTACATTTCCTACTTTAAATATATCAAAACTTAATTTTTGATTAGTAATATGCATTGCTAAGAACTTCATTTGGACAACTTTAAAGATGATTTTCTCAATATTTAGATTTTTTTTTTGCACCCTCAGATTCCAGATTTTCAAATAGTTATATCTCGACCAAATATTGTCCTATCCTAACTAGGCCTGTCGCAATAATCAATATATCGACTTATCGCGCAATACATGTACATGACCTCAATAATTTTTGGTGATGCAATATATGTCTTTTGCAGCTTCTTGTACATAATGTGGTGTAGTCATGAGGTGCTAGTTCAAATTTAAAAAATGATTTTACAAAAAAGGTTTCATCTGCAGATATGGTCTTATTTATGGTCTTGCCATCCTTGTGCATTTTTCTTTTTTTTCTTCTTGTTACTTTGCCCTTTTTGTTAGAAAATGTTTATTTACTATTTATTCAGGTTTTTTAAGGTATCTAATATTTTGATACTTAATTTCCATCTAAATATTCTTAAAAATTAAAATTGGTTGTCATTTGGAAGAGTGTAGGTGTCACGATTTCGGTTCATGGACTTCCGTTTATTCACCACCAGATGTCACCCTTTCCATTACATTGACTCTCGCACTACACAAACTGTTGCATAGCACCCCGGACTACATTTCCCATCATTCTTTGCACAATTTGCACACTGCCCTGATTGCACTCATTTCACACAGCTGTTTCTAATTACCTCATTCACTATATAACACCCACTCTAACCACCTTTCTCTGCTGAGTATTGTTTAGCCTGTACCCCTTTCCGAGTCTCCGTGTTTTCCTTGTTTTGCCTTGCCTTGCCTGTTTTTGCGGTTTTTGATCTTTGCCTGTTTTCTTGGATTTCTCCCTCTCGTCTCGCCTCTGTGATTCTGTCTGCTTATCTGTGACCTACGCTAGCCCTGTGACTATTCTTGTGTTTTGCCCGCCTTATACCTGTTTGCCAGTGTTTTGACCCTGCCTGTGTACCACGTCTCTTAATTAAAGCCTGCAGATGGATCCACATGTCTCATGTCTTGTCAGCCCCGTTACAGAATACTCAGCCGAACAAGGATCCAGCGGCTTTTCCAGTGGACTCTGGCCAGGTATGGACCCAGTCACCCAGCTACTACATCTTCGGCAAGGAGGCCTTTCTATTGAGGAGTATGTTCACCGGTTCTGTGTAGGTTTTGATCTTCGCCTGTTTTCCTGGATTCCTCCCTTTAGCCTTGCCCCTGTGACTCTGTCCACAGTTCATCGACCCATGCTAGCCCTAGGATTATTCTTGTGTTTTGCCCGCCATATACCTGTCTGCCTCTGTTTGACCCTGCCTGCTTTATGACCACGTCTGTGTCTTCTCCTATTAAAGCTTTGCATTTGGATCCGAACGTCTCACGTCTCGTCAGCCCCGTTACAGAAGGCCTTGTATTATTATGCTGTTACATTATGATTATATATTCAGTGGCATAAAAGGGTCTTTAAAATGACAATATTATCGCAATTAACAAAAAGTTGTTAAAACCATACATCAATGGAAAGCTTATTTATTCAGCTTTCAGATGATGTATAAATTTCGAAAAATTTACCCTTATGACTGGTTTTGTGGTCCAGGGTCACAAATATCTTTAAAAATCGAGTTTAAAACAAACACAACAAACTCTTAGAAATGCCTTCTTTGTTTTCATGTTGCTTTCACACATTGACATTTTCATGAGGTCTTAATATTTAATAATCTGAACTAACCTTGAGAAAAAAGCTCAAATGAAAAACGATCTAATATTTTTAAGAATAAGAATCTGACTGGTAAAAATGCCTATGAAAAGAACTTGCAGTACAAGATCATGGCAAAAATTTGTACAAATTATTTCTCGGTTTTGATAAGGATTTGATTTGTTTATTAAGAGCTTCTTCATTATACTGTATATTATAATACTTTTTTTTTCTATAATATATCATTTTATGTTTGTGTGTATATATATATATATATATATATATATATAAACATTCAGTAATTGAATACATTATTCAATGTTTTTTAAATAACTTAAAGATTATGCCAAGATGTTGTGCCAAATTTTAAAAATATGTATATTTCTGCTTCTGACATTTATTGGTAACTCTTATCAATATTGTTCCATTAGTTAACTACATTAGTTAACATGAACTAAAAGTGAAATATACTTGTAAAGCATTTATTAATCTCAGTTTGTATTAATTTCAACATTTACTAATTCATCATTAAAATGTATGGACCTGAACTCCGTGCATTTATTAATTAACATTGACAAAGATGAATAAATACTGTAACAAATGTATTGCTCATTGTTAGTTAATATTAGTTAATGCATTAATTAACATTAACTAATAAGTGTTCCCCATGTATTTCTTCATTATGAGATTATTAATTATATAATAATAATAATGTTGTGTAATATATTTAAAAATAATTTAATTCAGTAACTGAAAATATCATTCAAGTCGCAGTATGTATGAATTACTTTTCTTACATTATAGACATATAGCATAAAGACACCCTAGAAAGATAATTTTTATTGGAGCATAACTGACTGTATTTAAAACTTGCAGAACTTTGGAACATACAGTGTTTTAAACACATTACATTTCAAGTAAGAGTAAAGGCACACTTGTATCACATGTTTTGTACTGCGGGACAGGTGACCTCATGTTTTTTACTTGAGGTTGACATGAGTATAGAATTATGGAGTATGACTTGTATTAAATCTGAAGTTTTAAAGCCTGTCTGTTTAGTCTTACCTGGACCCAACAGCGGTATGGACGGATCGTCCCAGTTACAGTCTAAACTGTCTTTACCATCCTCCAGTTCACTGCCGGCCGCTGCGTTTCCATTGGCAACGTTCTTGTCGCTCCGTCTTGTGAAAAACTTCTGCAAGCTTGCATTAAATCTAATATAGACAAAAACAAAATGACAGACAGACAATTTTAGTTTCTTCTGCTCACCAAGGCTGCATTTATTTGATGAAAAATACAGTAAAAACAGTAATATTGTGAAATATTATTACAATTTAAAATAACACTTTTCTATTTGAATATATTGTAAAATATAATTTATTTCTGTGATCAAAGCTGAATTTTCAGCATCATTACTCCAGTCTTCAGTGTCACATGATCCTTCAGAAATCATTCTAATATGCTGATTTGCTGCTCAAGAAACATTTCTGATTATTATCAATGTTGAAAACAGTTGTGCAGCTCCATATTTTTGTGAAAACCGTGATGCATTGTATTTTTCAGGATTCACAGATGAATAGAAACTTCAAAAGAACAGCACGTATTTGAAATAAGAATCTTTTGCAAAAACATAAATGTATTTCCTGTCACTTTTGATCAATTTAATGTGTACTTCTGAACATAAATCATAATATTTTGTTTTATCACTATTTCTGAACTTTATTCTATTTTGCAAGCATGTGTATATATACTCACTTCATGATGAGGATATATACAGCATACATGACCACCAGCACCAGACTCTCCCACCTGTAACACACAATCAAAACCAGACGTCAGGCGGAAGTTTACAAAAATCAGACAAGAGTGCAAAACAAAAAGAGACTCACCACACAATCTTTTCATCATAGATGAACTGATGTCAGGTGACAAGAAGACAAACAAAAAGATAATCAGTGCAGTTATAGTCTAGTTCCAGTAGAATTTTAACTAAATAAGCTAAATACATTTGAATATTCAGCATAAAAAATTTATATATGTATCCCAAATTATTCCCAAATTTGACGTAAAAGAAACCCCTAAGATGTAAAATGATTATTGCAATATTTTAACACAACATATTTGCATGTCCACGTTCTCAGTTAATGGTCACATGACAGGCAGGTAAACAAATGTGTTTTATCTTTATTGTTACTTCATTATTATTATTATTATTTTACATTTTTATGATTTTATTAATTATTAGTTTTTCATCATCTCTGCATTACAGGATGTAATGTTTATACGTTTTATTTGAGACTCACCACAATTAGAGCAACTACAGACAATATGTAGAAGAAAGAATCACGGAAAACAGGCCACCAGGTCAGTAAGACCACCTACAGACATCAACACAGACTACTGTTAAATACATAGAGCATAATGCACACTGTACACTGAATACGACCTATGATTTACAAACAAAAAAAACATGAAATGAAGTGTTATTAATATTGAAAAAAAATCACATTGGAAATGGAAGGACAGGTTGAGTGCGATACATTTTTCCATGTTACACATTTTAGCAAATGCACTGACCACATATTTTCTTAAATATTTACCAGATTCCTCAATAGCTTTGAAGCACTTTCAGAAAAGAGCCACATCTACGGTGGCCGAGAAGTGCAGAACAAATCACAATTCTGAAAACAAAATAACAAATTACAAACGCAAATGCAAGTCTAAAAAACAAAATAACAATTCAGAAAGCATGACAACAATTCAGAAAACATTATAACAAGTCAGAAAGCACAACGACAAATCAGACAAACCGGAAGAGGTAGGTATAGTTTGAGACGGCACCATTGGTTTGGGATTACTCACCGCTGACTGGACGAGACATCTGTCAATCAATGTATACAGGGAAGAACCAGCCGAAGAACAGCAGAGTCATGGTAGAAAGTTCGGAGATGGTATTAAAGTAGCTCAGTTTAAATGTATTGTATGAATTGCCCTCACTGTGGAATAAAAAATACGGAGTGTATATTTACATTTAGTTAAAAGTGGCTGTAGAACATCAGCTCCAGTGGTACAGATGGATAAGTGCTTGCCCTTGGCTTTTTGATGCGATCAACCCGGGTTTCGATCCCTCCTTTTGCCGAACTTTTTTTCCCTCCCTTTTCAAATCTCGTATCACATCGTAAAGGCATTTATTTTCAATAAAAATTAAGGAAATAATCAAAAAGTTGAAAATAAAGTATCGGGTAGGGTTAGGGTAGGTGTAGGGAGGGCTTTATTGTACCAATAAGGTGGCATCCATTTAATAATTTAAATTTAAATTATAATTTACACTCAATACGTTATTATTGCATACTGTTTTATAATGTACTACAATACTGAAGTGCAGATAATTGCCACTATTTGCAACAAGTAGTATACTTGATAGTAGAAATCCTGCTATTTTAACATAGTGTAACTAGGTATTTGCACTTAGTGTAAATAGCATATTGCTAAAAAATACTGCTATTTTCACTTAGTGTAAATATAATCCATTACTAATACGAGATTTGAAAAGGGAGGGAAAAAAAGTTCGGCAAAAGGCAGGATCGAACCCGGGTCGATCGCGTCAAAAAGCCAAGGGCATGCACTTATCCATCTGTACCACTGGAGCTGATGTTCTACAGCCACTTTTTACTACATGTAAATATACACCCCGTATGTTTTATTCCATAGTGAGGGCAATTCATACAATACATTTAAACTGAGCTACTTTAATACCATCTCCGAACTTTCTACCACGACTCTGCTGTTCTTCGGCTGGTTCTTCCCTGTATACATTGATTGACAGATGTCTCGTCCAGTCAGCGGTGAGTAATCCCAAACCAATGGCGCTGTCTCAAACTATACCTACCTTTTCCGGTTTGTCTGAATTGTCGTTGTGTTTTCTGACTTGTTATTTTGTTTTCGAATTTGTTATTGTGTTTTTTGACTTGTTATAATGTTTTCTGAATTGTTGTTGTGTTTTCTGAATTGTTATTTTGTTTTTTAGACTTGCATTTGCATTTGTAATTTGTTCTTTTGTTTTCAGAATTGTGATTTGTTCTGCACTTCTCGGCCACCGTATACATCTTATCAAAAACCACTTACACTCATGAAAATAAAGGTTCCAAAAGTGGGTTTTCACAGTGATGCCGTAGAAGAACCATTTTGGTTCAACAAAGAACCTTTCAGTAAACATTTCTTAAAAGAACCATTTTTTTTCTTAGTGTGAAGAGCATTTTAATCATCTGTAGAACCTTTTTCCACTATAAAGAACATTTTGTGGATTGAAAAGTTTCCATGGATGTTAAAGGCTCTTCATGGAACCATCAATGCCACTAAAGAACCTTTCTTTTTAAAGGTTTTTGAGGTTCTTTGGAATTTAAGTTCTTGATGTCTCATTCCAGATTCTTCATATCAGTGTTTTGGCGCTGGCTTCTTAAATGCACCATTATCTAGATGGTTTTCTATAGATGCATCAATAAAATACTGTTGATTTTAAACTGGGAAGTCTGATTATTTTCCACAAACTGGTTCTTTTGGACAGTTTGTTTCAATGAACTTGTTCAAATTACTGCTTCACCAGTTCATTTATGTAATTATGCAATGACTTAACGTAGGGCTGCACGATTATGACAAAAATCGTAATTGTTGATTATTCCCTTGAAATTGTAATTGCGATTATTAATTACGATTATCACAATTTACATTGAATGATGTTTATATCATTGTTTGATGCAACTGCATGCCGTATTTTTATATGAAAATAAACAAGCTGAAAACACTAACTGAAAAACTTTGTGCTTTTCTGTAGTATTGAGCCTCAAATGCCAACTATACATCGGATTGGTTTCTTCTTTAAATGATAAAAAAGTAAAAATATGAATGGCATTATAATGTTATACTACAACTAAAATTAAAATAATGGGAAAAACCTTTAAGATAACATGTAGAAAGAAAAAAACGCATCTTAAGCACGCAGAATAACATAAGTGGACTTTGAACGATTAATTGCCGCTTTGAACGATTACATAATTGTGGCATCCATAATTGTAATCGCGATTAGAAATTCGATTAATTGTGCAGCCCTAATGTAACGTATGCAGAATATATTTTTGCTCCTTTTGAGTCGGAGCGACAGTCAGGAACGTCCAAAAGTGAGTTTTGATTGAGTAACTTGTAGATCTGTGCTGCTCGAGCCACAAACTGTTTCAGATGGTTCAGTCCGATTTAGTGAACCGGTTGAACTAGTTCACCAAAAAGAACCGGTTCAACAAAAGAATGATTCGATCGTGAACCGGAAATCACTCCGGACTGTTTGCCTGAGGCTCTGAATTACAGAGAATAATGTTGGAAATAATGTTTGGTTTCTTGCACAGACTGATCGTTTCTCTTCATAAGACCATTTTGTGTTCCCTGATATGCTTTTTTTTTTTTTTATGAATAACCAAGACCCACAGTTTCTGCTAAAAAGCTTCTTTACTGTTCAACACAAGAAAAAAAAAGTCACCTACATCTTTGATAGACTGAGGGTGAGTAAATTAACAGCAAATTAATTTTTTTTAGATGAACTGTCCCTTTAAGGCTGCTGCTGGAGAAGATGCACAAACACACCTGCCCGGCAAAGATCCCACAAACTCCTATGATGCAGAGAATATTGAAAACGGCAGAACCGACGATCGTTCCGACTCCAACATCACTGTGAGTGATGAAGACACCTGAAAACAGACACAGTAAGCAAAAGTGCTGCACAAAAAGTGCAGAAACGACGATTGTGTGACTTCACCTATAACAGAAGCGAAGAGTTCGGGCGCTGAGCTCCCCGCCGCCATGAACGTGGCTCCAGCTACATCCTCGCTCAGATTCAGCTTCTGCACAACACAATAACAGCAGACCATTCACATGCAACAAAGCCTCTGGCACAAACACCGCCCAAATCTGGAGCACTATGTTTTATGAGCTTCTGAAAGCCTCAAAGTGGGTCAGAGGAAGAACAGCGCAGGTTCTGCTGCTCTCATTGTGCCGCGATATTACTCAGATCAACTGGGAATTTGCTTCTGAGCAATCCTACCTCACAGATTTTCTCAAGACACATCACGAAGTAGTCGTCACACACGATTGCCAGAGCCAGGAACATGTAGAGAGCCTGTAAGAAGATGAGAGAACACTGTAGAAACTTCAGCTACACACATTGGATTTTGCGTTAGATTTGAATGCAATTTGCATTTACTTTTAATCAGAAAACACTTTATGCAAAGTGACTTAAAATGAGGAAAATCACAGTCAATTTACAAAGTCAAAACCACAGTACCACAAAGATAAGCTATGGGAAAGCAGATGCATAAATGTTTTGAATTTTTACTATAATTTACTGACAGGAAGTTCCGTTCATTGTGGTTTAAGTGTGTTGTGTTATGGCAGAGCAAGTTAGTTAAAAACTGGTTAAACTAACAATGTTTATCAGTGTTGTTACTGATACCAGTACTGATACTGAAAAGACAACTACTAAAAATTGTTTTCATCTACTGAAATTAAGCCGAAATAACATTAAAATTACATGGAAAACTCAAACTTAAAAAAATTTGGAAATACTGAATGTTAAAACATTAAGCGTTGAAACATTTTAGCGTAATGTTAAACAAAAATTTGACATTTTGCCTTGGTAACTAACTGAAATAAGTTTAAGAACTAAAGGACTAGAACTAAAACTGAGATACAAAATAAATTTAAGATAAATAGAAACTAAATTAAAAACATAGAAAATTGCTAAAACTAAAATTAAAATCAAAACTAAAATATAAAAGTAAAGGCTAATTCAAAATATTATTAAATACAATAAACGTATACACATCAAATTTAGAATATAAATACTAAAATAACACCAATGTGTATAGCAATTTAGTATATTTTAGATATTTTACTTTAGTATTATATATTTTTTTTATTAGATTTTATATTTATATTTTGTTTTGTTTTTATTTTAGTTAAAGTTTTAGTAATATAGTTGTGTTTTTGTCACTTTCATTAATTTTTGTTTTTTAGTTTTGTTTTTTAATGCACACATTTGCGTTGTGGTACTCTTGTAAACAAAAATCACAAGAATACAAAACAAAAGAAAACAAAAATAACAACTTCATTCAGGGTGAGTAATTAATGACGGTAAATAACTTACCCTATTAGTAATTAATCCCTTTAAAAAAATAACACATTTGATAGAAACTCTTCGCCCTCTACAGTACTGAGGTTTGTTTCCACCACAAAATTGTAATAATGTGCAACAGGATTGCAAGCCTGGAACGCATGAACCAAGTATTCATGTTTCTGAACTTACTGTATATCAACTACTGACCCAATGTGTCTCTATTCACGTCTCCTAAAACAAATACTTTCAGGAGAAACACATGTGAAAAACCTCTAAAACCCCTGAGAAATGAAAGCTTTCAGAAGCCTGCTGGTCGCGTTCACCTGCCGTTTATCATGGCTGTCAGCTCCAGAACACTGTCTCTCCTCCACTGAACCTGTTTCCTCCTCTGCATGCACAATGTGCCCTTGCTCTCCAGGCCTGACTGGATTCTATCTCTCCAAACAATTCACATCTGCATTCACTGCAAAGCCTTTCCTCGTCTAGCTTAATGAGCCACCAACTCAATACAAGCACCTGTTTATTCACAATTTGAAACCAAAGCAAATGCAAGCAAGCATTATGATGACCTTCAGCGATGAGGACGATAACAGCATCATAACATAGCTCACGTTTGTTTACTTAGAAAGGTGATTTGCACCTAAAAAAGCCGTAGTTTCGTTTTCCCACCCTTATAATTAAATATAATAAATATAGTCTAAATGACTTTTAAGATGTATATACTGTATGTGATGACCTCTAATGATTGACAAATGGGAAATAATAGATTGAAATCTACATAACTTTCAAAAATAAATGTATATAATATAGAAAGTTATGTAATACAATATGGTGTATACAGTATCTCACAGAAGTGAATACACCCCTCACATTTTTGTAAATATTTTATTATATCTTTTCATGTGACAACACTGAAGAAATGACACTTTGCTACAATGTAAAGTAGTGAGTGTACAGCTTGTATAACAGTGTAAATTTGCTGTCCCCTCAAAATAACTCAACACACAGCCATTAATGTCTAAACCGCTGGCCACAAAAGTGAGTACACCCCTAAGTGAAAATGTCCAAATTGGGCCCAAAGTGTCAATATTTTGTGCACCCAGCATTATTTTCCAGCACTGCCTTAACTCTCTTGGGCATGGAGTTCACCAGAGCTTCACAGGTTGCCACTGGAGTCCTCTTCCACTCCTCCATGACGACATCACGGAGCTGGTGGAAGTTAGAGACCTTGCGCTCCTCCACCTTCTGTTTGAGGATGCCCATGCTTGGCCAATCCATCACCTTTACCCTCAGCTTCTTTAGCAAGGCAGAGGTCATCTTGGAGGTGTGTTTGGGGTCATTATCATGTTGGAATACTGCCTGGTTAGAGAGTCGGACTCGTAACCCAAAGGTTGTGGGTTCGAGTCTCGTACCGGTGGGGGGTAGTGAATGTACAGCGCTCTCTCCCACCTTCAATACCATGCCTTGAGCAAGGCACCGAACCCCCAACTGCTCCCCGGGCGCTGCGGCATAAATGGCTGCCCACTGCTCCAGGTGTGTGTTCACGGTGTGTGTGTGTTCACTGTTGTGTGTGTGCACTTTGGATGGGTTAAATGCAGAGCACTAATTCCAAGTATGGGTCACCATACTTGGCCACATGTCACGTAAAAAATATATATTACATAATATAAATTTTATATATATATTTTCAAAATCAGGACAACAATAGATCCTTTTTGACAAAGCCTAAGAGATATCACGAAAATTTTTGTTTCATTTTGTTGACTTACTAGAGATACATAGAGCATTTGTATCTCTCTTTTTATGACTCCATAAATCAGAAAATACTGTTAACAGCCAGAAAGGGGGAAAACATTTTTTGGAATAAAATGTTACATAAATCAGACGCACAGCAAATAATGATTTTCTTACTTAGTAGTTTTGCTTTGTTTTCCAGTACAAATATCTAAACATTCTTGAATCAAGATGCATTTACTTGAGAAGCAGAATGACTTAAAATCGAAGTGCTACGGAATGCAAGAGCAAAGTCCAAATCTTCAGTTCTCATTCTACTAGATCTATCTGCTGCGTTCAACACTGTTAATCATCAAATCCTTCTGTCTACTCTCTAATCGCTGGGCATCAATGGAACTAAACTCCACTGGTTTGAGTCTTACCTCACAGGTAAGACCTTCAGGGTGGCTTGGAGAGGAGAGGTATCTAAATCACATCAACTGGTCACTGGGGTTCCTCAGGGATCAGTTCTTGGACCCCTCCTCTTATCTATATACACTACATCACTGGGAACCATCATTCAGGCATATGGTTTTTACTATCATTGCTATGCTGATAGCATGCAGCTCTACCTCTCATTTCAACCAGATGATCCAACGGTACCTGCTCGGATCTCAGACTGCCTGACGGACATCTCAGCATGGATGAAAGAACATCACCTGCAGCTCAATCTGGCAAACACAAGCTTCTCAACTTCCCAGCAACCCCATCAGTACAACACCAGTTTACCATTTAATTGGAATCCCATCATGATCCTTAATGATCAGCTTAAAGATCATACTGCAAAAACAGCATGATCATGCAGCTTCACACTACACAAAACCAGGAAGATCAGACCCTTCCTAACAGAGCATGCAACACAGCTTCTCGTCCAAGCTCTTGTCATTTCTAGACTGGACTATTGTAATGCTCTGGCTGGACTTTCAACATTTGCAATTAGACCTGTGCAAATGATTCAGAATGCAGCAGCACATCTTGTTTTCAAAGAGCCCAAGAGAGCCCATGTCACACCGCTACTCATCTTTCTGCACTGGCTTCCAGTTGTGGTTCGCATCAAGTTCAAGACATTGGTGCTTGCCTATAGAACACCCATGGCCTCCGCACCCTCCTACCTCCAATCTCTCCTATGCGTCTACATCCCCTCCAGAAGCCTGCAGTCGGTAAATTAGCGGCAGCCCGTGGTCCCATCGGAGAGAGGCACAAAATCACTCTTAAGGACGTTTTCTTTAAAAAAAAAATGATATGCCTTCACTTTTTCTATTCTCTTCTTATACTTTATCCCTTCCTGTCCTAGCTTTTACTATTTTGAACGATGACTGAAACCTTGTATAACGAGCACTTCTCATGTTTATTGCCATCTTATGATAGATACATCACTTGTTTACTTGTGTTCTCTTGTGTACATCAAAGGTATCAAAATAATTGAGTTTTTTTTTTTATGACAAAATTATCTGCCAATGGGGTCAGAAAAATAATCATGTTTTCTCTTTGAATTAAGATTATTTTTTCTGACCCCATTAGAAGATATTTTTTCTTGTTTTAAGCCAATTTTTCAGAAAACAAGACTTAATATCTTAAGTCATTCAATTAAAAGTATCTCGAGTCAAGAATGTTTTGATATTTGAACTGGAAAACACGACAAAAACACTAAGTAAGAATTGAAAATCATTTGTAGCAATGCAAATGATACATAAAAAAAACTTCAGAATACAGACAGGAATAAAACTAAACATTTGGTGAACGTAAGTGCAGCTGAAGTGGAAATGTATGACTCATTTTGAGAAAACAGCCTTGAAAAATATGTATTATAAACTGAAATACAGATGCAAATTGATCAAGTGTAATAAAATAACACATAAATGTGTATTTTGGATATTTTCTTTCCACTAATCTGAAGACATGCAAGTGATAGAAGCAAATTAACCCAAAATCTCAAAAGTGCCCATTGCATGGTTTTGCCTGTAGTGTCTTGCTTTAAATCAAGTAGGCCTAAATAAGCCACAATAACCAACATATAAACAACAAATGTGCCAATAAAACTTACTAGCATCCATCAGTTGATTTGTAGGCTTTGCACAGACATTTTACAGACCGTTTAATCATAAAAAGCATAAATTCCCTTCATGAGCAATACATTTACAGTAACAACCAGCTTAAATTATAGTTCATCATTCCAGACAGATATTTCCATGATCTCTAGCCACAGGGGGTACCAAAGGACAGAAATCCCACACACGGGACACATCATGATTGTTTGTGTGAATGCATAATTCAGACCTGAGCTGTGCGTGATGCAAACATTAGAGCATTAGAGCGGCTGCGTTACATAACCACGGGCAGATTCTAATTGTGCTGCTCATAGCTGATGGAGTTAAATCTTGTCATATTAGCAGTGGATTAACCCACACTGAAAACAGCAGAGACGCACACTATTAAATCACAACAAGCAGCAGGAGTGAATGCACATCATTACAGTGACCAAATTCACTCTGAGCAAAAATAACCCAGATAAAATTTCCCACAAACTTGCAGTGATGCAATTTTCTAAATGTACTTTGCTAATCTAAGGAAAGAGAGAGAGATAAATGGACTTTCTTACCGCTATAATATGCAGCAGTACAGCACCGCTCTTCCGCTCAGCATTGGTGAAAATATCATCTGGAAATTCACGGATGGCTGTAAAAAGCACAAACACACATTTACAGTCATGCATTTCATCCAAAGCAACTTACAGTGGATTCTGCAAAAATATCCTATTTTTGTCTTTTTCCCTTTAGAAATATCTATGAATTCTAAAATCAAGATACATTTACTTGAGATGCAAAATTACTTAAGATATTAAGTTTTGTTGTCTAAAAAATTGGGGTCAGAAAAATAATAGTTTTCTCTCTCAGTTAAAGGGACAGTTGACTAAATAATTATGACATGTGCAGAATGACATTTTTGTGTGAACTATCCCTTTAAGTTTATTTTTCTGACCCCACCAACAGATTTTTTTTGTTTTTGTTTTAAGCATACTGTAAATTCTGATAAATTTTTCAGAAAACAAGACTTAATATCTTCTATCATTTTGCTTCTCAAGTTACTGTATCTTGGTTTAAGAGTGTTTAGACATTTGCGATGAAAAACGAGACAAAAATACAGAGTAATGAAATCATTTTTTGAAGTGAAACAACATTCTGAGTTTCCCGACGAAACAAACCCATGAGTTTGCAGGAAAGATGTTACCATGTGGTTGCTAAGATGTTCTGAATTGTTTTTAGAATGTTGCTTTGCGGTTGCTAGGGTATTGCTATGCAGTTGTTAAATGTTTTTGAGTGTTGTTAAAAATGTTGCTATGCATTTGCTGGGGTGTTCTGGAAGGTTGCAAGGGTGTTGCTGTGTGGTTGCTAAGATGTTTTGAGTTGTTTTTAGAATGTTGCTTTGCGGTTGCTAAGGCGTTGCTATCAGAGCATGTGAGCGGAGTGGTAATATTTCCTTGAGCGCGCAGACCACCTTTCTGAAGATTCCGCTCCGCTCGCTCAATACGCTCAGCGCCCCTCGCTCAACCCAGAATGCCCTTTGGTGATTTGCTTGTTCGAGATCGAGAATCTGTAGTAGTAGAGCAGTTATGGAGTTTAGATATTGTTTCAACGAAGTTGCAAGCCTTATACATAAATGTAAAGTAAAAATCAAAGTTAAGAATGAGTGTGTTTCTTTCATTGACGTCAGTTCATAATCCAAGCGTTCTTTAAGTGCATTTTATCTTGTGTGTGCTTTTCACAGGCTTTATGATCCAGGTGTATTTTGTAAAGATCTACGCACATTTCATCTCGCGTGTGTGTGCGTTTGTGTTTTAATGAGCCTGTTTTGAATGTTCTATTGCACAACAACGGCAGCTATTTTCACGGAAATAAAGTGTCTGCTCATACTAGGTCACATCAAATTTGAGCCCTTTACGTGATCTGAATACAATGACGGAAACTTAAAACAGCCAAATTACACATTCTGATTATAGATTCTTCATAACCATCACAATCATCCAAAACAGAAATCAGGAGTGTAGAGCAGCACATAACAGCTTGAGGAATGAAAAAAGATACACAAGGAATGAAACCAACACAAATGGCAGAAGAAACTACAACAGATGGTGGATAAACCGGGCAAACAGAACAAATCACACAAACTGATCTGCTTCTGATGCCTCTGGGTCAATATCTTGTAAGATGAATATTATATTCTGTATTTTCAGTTATTGTACTTTATGAAATCAATAGCTATAAAACATGACAGGATGAGCCAGATGTCTGTTACAGCCACTGTCATTTTTTTTCTTATTTTGATTTATCTGATATCAAAGTAAACCAATAAGCTACAAGAAGTGCAATCCATTAGAACATAATCAAATGTAAGCTAAAAGAAGTGTAATGCATTAGAACAATAAATAATAAAATGTATTAATTCATATTTGGTATAATTATCTCTTAATACAAGAAAAGCTCATTTGCATAATATATTAAGACATAAGCTATCTTTTAAGCATAAAAGTAATGCAAAACTATGTTGTTTCTGCCACGGGATAAAATTTGTAATTTTTTTAACTCATAATTCTGCATTTATATTTATATGCATGTTCTCAAAATTGCGAGATATAAACTCAGAATTACAAGATATAAACTTGCAATTGCAAGAAAAAGTCAGAATTGTGAAGTAAAGTTGCAATTACCGTTTTAATTTTTGGCAGAATAAAAAACTGAATTGCGAGAAAGTTTATTTCACAATTTGAGAAAAAGTCTGAATTGTGAGATAAAAAGTCACAATAAAAAATGTTTTTCCATGGCAAAATATGTGCTTCCATACAAAACAAAGATTTTTAGGTTTAAAACAAGAAAAATATATATATAATTCAAGATATATTTTCGGAAAAGTCCCAATTTCTTGTTTAGATACTTTTACTTGAAAACAAGAGAAAAACATGCGTGAACTTGAAGCATTAATAGAATGTGTGTTGTACTATAAATTTAATCAGAAATCAGTTTTCTAAAGAGAATTTCACATGCTCCACAGTTCAAAACAACATATCTGGTCCACGTCTTATCTAACAAACCCAGAAGTGGAGGAATTAATAACTTTATGAATAAGTTGCTGATGCATAAACAGAAGAGAGATTTCTCGCTCACAGCTTGACGGACTGGAGACGGATAAATACCACTGAATATGACTAAACTCAGAGTCAAGACAGAAGAATGAGCTGGAAGGTTTAGCATTCAGGATGTTTAGAGCGTGTGGAAATGCCACTTTTGACGGCATGTTTGCACGAGTTATCCATCTGCTACGTGTTCGCTTGACATCCTTTGTTCTCCGATGTTTTCCACACAGATCATTGATATCTGACAAACATCTGAACAACGAGTCGTTCAGTTTGAGCTGTCAGTGCAAAAGTGGGAGACAGAAAATCTGAGTGAACGTTTGTGTGATAATTACTGACGGACAGCTTACTGCAAAGCATATACTGCTCACTGCATGCTATTATTAAAATAGCATGTGAATCAGTGTAACAACTTCCCTATGTTGCATGTGTAATTCAGCAGACACACTCCAGTTATCATTGTGATTATTTTTCAATCAGATTTTATGTAAGTTGTCTTAACACAAATGGTGTGCACCGACCATTTTCAGTGACAAATGTGCTGTATGTAAGTTTTTGACTCTACTAAAGCATAAAAATACCATAATATGTTTGCAGATATTTAAGAAACATGCTAAGTTAACATACTTGTTTATCTGAAAAACAATGCTACAGTCAGTTATTCTCCTTTGAAAATGTGCGTTCCGGGCCAGAATGTCGGTCTTTGTTTTGGTTTGTGAAACCCGCCCAATGTCAGTTTAGCCAATTGTATTTGCCAATTGCCAGTTGGCAGAAAACACAACGTATTTCATTTCATTCATCGTCAAGTGCGCTTGTTCCTGTTGGTGTCGTCAGGTCTGAGGAGGAGGGGCCGGGTAAAAAAAACCCTTTCCAATATTTTGAATTTGGACTGCAATACCTAGCTCAACCACTCGGTGTCAATCCTACATACAGCACCTTTAAATGTTTGTATTTGTAAGTTGTACTGTTGTTATTGCATTGCTATTGCACCGCATTGCTATTCAAAAATACAGTATATATTGCACAGTATGCAGTACGCTTATTCAATGCTGAACATTTGCGTGAACATTTATGCATTTTGGCAAAGCGATTTGCATTGCATTCAAAGTATTTTTTTTATGGGAAACGAACCCATGACCTTGATGTAGTTAGTGTCATGTCTTTTATAAGCTACAGGAATAACAACACTGAGATGTGCAGTTTAATAATAAATTAAGCAAAATTAAATTAAATAAAATGAATGAATGAATGAATGAATAAATAAAATAAAAACAAACTGATCTGCTTCTGTGTCAATATCTTGTAAAATAATATAATATTTTGTATTAAGTATTTTAGCTCTAAAAACTTGATTGAATGAGCCAGATGTTTGTTTGAATCCACTGTAATAATAATATACATATATATATATATATATATATATGATATCAAACTAAAGGTACAAGAGGTGTAATGAATTAGAACAATAAATAATAAAATGCATTAATAATAATTTTTTTAAATAAAATAAAATACAATATAAATAACTAAACAAATAAATATATATATATATTTATATATATATACATTTTAAATATACAATTTTTATTCAAAACTGTATAATTTAAATATAAAATTTAAAATAAAACAAATAATAAAATATAATAAAAAATAGTTTAGACTTGATTTGGTTTCAAGGTCAAGTTGAGTCCACTGCATTGTGGAATACAGTATTTTTCACAGTTTGCTGGTGTTTGATGGTGTTCACACACTTTTTTCTTACATAATAAACTTTCATCAAATTTCATTTCCCCCTCTTTAAAATGTTGCATCAGTTTAATTTTACAACCAGTATCAATGTGTATCATGGCAAACCTAATGCATATATGCAATGTAAAATGTATATTCTATAATAACAATATGATATATAATGAACATATTTTTGAATTATAAATGTATGAATATATTATTGTTTAGATATTTTTATTAATCTCTCTCTCTCTCTATATATATATATATACACACATATATATAATAATATTTAAAAATATACTGTGGCAAGCCTATTATATTATATTATATTATATTATTACGTCTTCTCGACATAATGTTAACCAACACAAACAAGCTACAGCGTTTGAGGGCGGGGGCAAGTTGCTCATGGCCATAATTTAGGAGGTAAATATGGCGAAAGTCACAAAAAATGTTGTAGATAAACTGACGTTTAACTAACCATGCTAGGTGCAATGAAATACAGTTTGCTCTGCAAGAGACAAACACTGACAGGTTGCACCATGAAAATGACCATTATAAAAAACAAGAGAAAAACAATAACATACATTCAAAAGTAACGTTCAGTAATGTTTGCAAAATTATCAAATGGAATGTTCCCTTATAACAAAAAAAGAAGAAGAAGGTTTCAAAAAAAAAAACTGGAATGTTTGGAATGTTCAGAGAACATTTA
Organism: Sinocyclocheilus grahami; assembly: GCF_001515645.1. Classification (NCBI taxonomy): domain Eukaryota; kingdom Metazoa; phylum Chordata; class Actinopteri; order Cypriniformes; family Cyprinidae; genus Sinocyclocheilus; species Sinocyclocheilus grahami. The sequence goes on from NW_015505853.1 coordinate 1,191,514, forward strand.
AAAGTAACGGTATTTAAATGTTTGCAAATTTAAAAATGGAATGCTCCCAAAACAAACAAAAAAATATATATTTAAAAAACTGGATGTTTTGAATGTTCAAAGAAGTGTTCCCATAATGTTTGCAAAATGTAAAAATCGAACGTTATCTTAGCATTCACATAACCATATAAAAAAAAGGAAAACATTTTCAAAACATTTAAAAAGCGGGAAGTTTTGAATGTTCAGAGAACATTTAGAAGTAACGTTTTCATAAATTTATGGGAACATTAGCAAAATGCTCTTAGAACATAAGAGTATGTTTTTATGCTAAATTAATTGGTAACACTTTACAATAAGGTTCATTAATTAACATTAATTAACTACTTTATTTAACATGAACTAAGAATGAACAATATTTCTACAGTATTTATTCATCTTAGTTAATGTTAATTTGAACGTTTACTAATGCATTATTAAAATCACAAGTTGTGCTTGTTAACATTAGTTAATGCACTGTGAATTAACATGAACCAACAATGAACTAACGGAACCTTATTATAAAATGTTACCAATTAATTGTCTGAATCTGAAGGAATATGTCACATTTAAACTACTAACACAGGTGAAATGACTTCAAATCTCTTCGTGTGTGCTTAAAAATCAGTTGATTCCACAGTCATGAAAAGGAGCGACATCAAACACCTCAGGTCAGATTCTCTCTTTAAATGATGTCTGACTGAGACTCGAAACTTAGAAAGCCGAACAAACAGAACATCCACGGCTAAAAATAGACTTTTAATTTGGGTTCGAGAGAATTTAATGAGAACAAGCGCAGTCAGAATAACAGCCGTAAGTCCGGGACAGAGTGCGCTAGGAAGAACACGAGTGTCAGCTAAACGCAGGCCTTTCTCTCCGGACCAAAGCTGATTAAAACTTCCACAAGTGAACAGCAAAGTCACATTAAACCCTCGCTTCAATCTCACTGGAGTTACAAAAAACAGCCTGGCATGGAGTTAAAATCTCCTCATTAGTTAATGCACTGTGAATTAACATGAACCAACAATGAACTAACGGAACCTTATTATAAAATGTTACCAATTAATTGTCTGAATCTGAAGGAATATGTCACATTTAAACTACTAACACAGGTGAAATGACTTCAAATCTCTTCGTGTGTGCTTAAAAATCAGTTGATTCCACAGTCATGAAAAGGAGCGACATCAAACACCTCAGGTCAGATTCTCTCTTTAAATGATGTCTGACTGAGACTCGAAACTTAGAAAGCCGAACAAACAGAACATCCACGGCTAAAAATAGACTTTTAATTTGGGTTCGAGAGAATTTAATGAGAACAAGCGCAGTCAGAATAACAGCCGTAAGTCCGGGACAGAGTGCGCTAGGAAGAACACGAGTGTCAGCTAAACGCAGGCCTTTCTCTCCGGACCAAAGCTGATTAAAACTTCCACAAGTGAACAGCAAAGTCACATTAAACCCTCGCTTCAATCTCACTGGAGTTACAAAAAACAGCCTGGCATGGAGTTAAAATCTCCTCAAAGCTTTTAGTACACACTTCTGTGAGGTTTTCCATCTGCTGATTAACCAAAAACACATGATAATTCCTAGTGGGTCATTAGTGGCGTCTCAAAGAACCTAAATATAATCCTCAGCGCTCAATCCAACGCTACTGGCACAACAGACCATGAGCACATGCCAACACATGACAAGCCTCCAATATCCGATACTGTGCTATTTCACAAGGTACTTCAAAGAGCATCATGGTATGATCATGCTAGTTGCTGAAGTGCTCATTTGTCTGCTGCGGATGGCCTTGCAAGCGAAAGCATTTGTCGAGATGCTCATCTCACCTGGCTCTGTGCAGTTCTTCACCTCCGTCGCATTATCAGGAGTGGAGGACATCAGCCGTCGACCCCAGTGATCATGTGATTCCATGTGCGACTCCTCCACAATCATACCATGACCTGCAAAAACAAAACACTGGTCAAATCACTAGACAATAAAGAAAGAAAGTCATAAATGATGGCAGAATGATCAGTTATCAAATGAGTGAAACATCACTTTAAATAGCTCATTTCAGACTATCATTCTCAAAAAGAAGTTGTTATAAAATTGACAATTATTTAAAAGCACAATGATTACTTTCATCTTATATTTTGGGGTTACACGGTCACAATAAGCAACACTGATATGTTTGATTACGATATTCACCTCACATTAAATATTAGCCATATTGGATACAAATATTAAATATTGTTAAATGTAATTATTGCAATTCATTTATTAAATGAATATCTTAAATGAATATTTGTACATGTATTAACATTAAATATAATTTCAAATATTAAATTAAATGATTGTAACTACATTATTAAATGAAACATTTATATTTGTACATATTAACATTAAATATAATTAATATTGTTTTAAATATAAACCATTAATACATGAATCGTAAATAGAATCAAATCGAAATAAATTATTAAATTAAATTATTAAAATTAATATAATATTAAATGGATCTCTTAAAAGTATTACTTTTACATGTATTAACATATTAGCCATATTTAAATATTAACCATCAATGAATATAAACATTAAATATTATTTCTGCTATCATCAGCATAGAATCCAAACACTAATTAATTCAGCACTCAAACTATTTTATACAAGCCTAGAGCGTGGTTAAATCTCATTAGCGTCAAAAAAAAGACTTTAGACGACATTAGACTTTAGTGTGCTCAGCTTTAACGTAAAAGAATCATTTTCTTCAGTGAACGCCTGAACAGCGCCGGCAGCGTTTGCTCCACTGCAGGTGTTTCCTTCAATCACAGCGTGTCAATTAAAGTAAACCGGCCTAAATGCGGTCCAAACGACTGATGAGTCTCTCAAAGAGCACCTGAGCAGCTCCAGGCCAGAGACATTTCTCAAAGAGCTTCAGAGCAAGCATGTCAATAAAAGGAAGAGATTTTCACTTTCCCTCAGTTGCTTCCTGAGTGTTCGGGAAATTACACTGAGATCACACTTTAAAGACTTTTTAGTCTATAATTAAGAAAGACTGGGGAAAATAATATAATTAACATGGAAAAACAGGGAGAGAGGAGAGTGACAGTTTTGCATTTCTTTTCTCCTGAAGCTACAGATGAAGAGGAGGAAAACAGGATTTGCCTGATTAGAAAGGGAGGGCTGAATATATTCCCTCCGTCTTTGATCTTTCTTTCCTAAACCATCATGAGAAAAGCAATGAGTCTGACATTCACAATCCACACAAACACAAGTGACTGTCATGAGCAGACGGTAGAGAAAGGAGCCGTTTCTGATAACAGATTTGCTATTGTCTGGACGCTATCAGTGCAGAATAATCGTTTAAGCTTCTTGTTTTTATTGTAATTAATGCCTTTGTATTCAATTCAGAAGGCTTGCATTTAATTTAAGAATTACATTTGGGTTTGAGATATGGGCGTGAATGACACCTCAAATCAAGCCGCTTGTTTTTGCTCGTCTAGAAGATCAAACTTTTCACTTGGTAGATGATAGACATGCAGAAAAATCCCACAGACTTGCTTCTGACTTGAGAGATTCGACGAGCTTTGCTTACGCATTTGGACATTTTTTTATGAATTTTTAACCAGATACAGAAAGCTGCTATAAAAAAATCTGATTAATAAATGTTGCATGAAATCTGAACATTTGTGCATCTGTGAACAAGTAACAGTACATGATGCAGTGTTATTTTAGTGTATGACTGTAAAAATATTATCAGTAAGTCATTTCAACTTATGTTTTTACATTACTTTAACTCATCAAAATAAGTTGAGCAATTTCAATTTTTTTTTAAAGTAAAATGAAATTCAACTTGATTTTTTTTTAAACCGTTTAATGTAATTTAAGTGGAAAAGACTTGTACAACCAAGTTGATTATACTTAAAAAAATTAAGGCAGCACTTGAACTTAAGTTTTTGTGTAATATTATAGATTTTATTAAATATTTGGAATTAGTTATTATTAATGAGTCATTTTTTTAGATTATCCTTTTTCATATTAATTTTAGTTAAAGTTTTTGTCATTTTGATGTGTGTTTTTGTCATTATTTGTATAAATATGTTTATATATATTTGTATGTATGTATGTATGTATGTATATATATATATATTAAAATAAGAATTATTGCTTTGGCAACTAGCTTTTTATATATATTTTATATACAATTTTTATATATTTTTTTTATTTTATTTCAGTTAATGTTTATTGTATTTCAAATAATACAATTGTTTTATGGTTTTAGTTTGAGTTAACTATAATAACCCTGTTATGATGCCATTCATACGGTGGCCGAGAAGTGCAAAGCAAATCCCAATTCTGAAAA
>NW_015505853.1:1195930-1209294 GCF_001515645.1 Sinocyclocheilus grahami
CATCTGTCAATCAAAAAATACGGAGTGTCTATTTACATTTAGTTAAAAGTGGCAGCAAGCCATCAACTCCAGTGGCGCAGATGGATAAGCGCTAGTCGTTGGCATTTTGACGCGATCGACCCGGGTTCGATCCTGCCTTTTTCAAATCTCGTATCACATCGTGAAGGCATTTATTTTCAATAAAAATTAAGGAAATAATCAAAAAGTTGAAAATAAAGTATCGGGGTAGGGTTAGGGTAGGTGTAGGGAGGGCTTTATTGTACCAATAAGGTGGCATCCATTTAATAATTAAAATGATAATTTACACTCAATACGTTATTATTGCATACTGTTTTATAATGTACTACAATACTGAAGTAAATACTATTTAAACTGTTAAAATAGCAGGATTTCTACTAACAAGTATACTACTTGTTGCAAATAGTGGCAATTATCTGCACTTCAGTATTGTAGTACATTATAAAACAGTATGCAATAATAACGTATTGTGTAAATTACAATTTATAAGTAATCCCAAACCAATGCCGCTGTCTCAAACTATACCTACCAAACTATTGTCTGATTTGTCGTTGTGCTTTCTGACTTATTTTGTTTTCAAATTTGTCATTGTGTTTTCTGACTTGTTATAATGTTTTTTGAATTGTTGTTGTGCTTTCTGAATTGTTATTTTGTTTTTTAGACTTGCATTTGCGTTTTGTAATTTGTTATTTTGTTTTCAGAATTGTGATTTGCTTTGCACTTCACAGCCACCGTACATTCACCACTCCATTAGTGGCAAACAATTTAGCAAGCAGTCAAATTGTTTGGAATTTATAATGGAATTGATTGTTTTGTTACTTTCATTGTTACTTTCATATCATGAATCCATAAATCGTTTCAATTTTTTTTTAATAAGTGCTCATCTGTTACTTCGCATTTTATTTTGGTATCATTGGGATACTATTCTTCTATAGTTCTTCTTATTATTATTTATTATTGTTATTGTGTGTGTGTTTGTGTGTGTGTGTGTGTGTGTGTGTGTTTGTGTGTGTTTCTGTTTTAGTTTAATTTTAGTTAACAATAAAACCCCTTTCATAAACAAGTTATAAGCTGGTAAATGCTTCCTGGTAAATAGTCTTTGTTCTAAAAAATACAAATTGGACAAATACCTAAGAAAATGAGTATTAAAGTAATAAAAAGCTATTAAGCTAAATAAAATAAAGCTATTATGACTTTTAATCATTTAAACCTTTCTTTAAAATCATATAGGGGGAATATTCTACTCTGTTCTATGTAAGATGCATGACCTGACAGTTAAACCCATAATGCATCATGAGCTTTTGATCAGTTCAGTGATATATGCATGTGCTGTTCAGTTCATATCACGATCTGAGCTCAATGTTTCACGATACCAGAGGAATGTGACTTTCATTTGCCCCAGAGGAATCAGACGGCACACTTCACACACATGCCTGACCATAAAAGACAAATCACCAGAGAATTGTGCACTTAAAATCTGACCATGTGTGCATAACGGACCCAACATACCGTCTCCGTCTCACACTGCAGCATATGAGTGAATCGCCACCAACACACACACACACACACACAAAACCTTATGAGCTGACTACCTACACATATGATGCGCACACATGCAGTCTAGATGGGCAGCTCACTAGGTTTGAAGACACAGCCCTAGTGAAGCCACCTCTATAGCTGCATCTCATAAGAACAGGTGCATCTGCCTCTATTATATCTCATAGCACACAAATGTTAATACACATCCAAAAATGTGCAGGGCAAACATTTATGATTATGATTCATATAAACCACAAGCAGGATAATGCCACTAATGAATTTTATAGAACTGATTTTATGTAGATCATTGACCCTGAAACATACACACCTGTTCGTATGTCTACACACAATGATGCACATTTCTATATTTCATATTTGTATTTAAGGACAGCTGTCCATTTCATATTCTTCATAATTTGTGTATAATGTCATGCCAAAAATGTATTGAAGTATGTGTGCAAGACTGCAAATTAAATTTATAACATAATTTGGAAATAATGGGATCAAATCATTTTTTCAGTAAAAACTCATTATTTCTAAATAAAATCAAATATATTAACAATAATATGATATATAATATTATATTAATTATAAATAATATTATTTACAATTAATACATTCAAATATGTTTATATTTTAGATTAAGTAATAAATAACTTGTAAAGAATCTTGTTTTTTATAGTTAATTCTAGGAGGTTACTGATCTCATTAATTATAAATTCAATTAGTAATGCTGTAAAGGATGTACGTGAGAGGGACAAACAAAATAAAAAATAGGAATATGTTTATCAACAAACACTTTTAAGATAAATATAGAATTGCATTAATAGTTTAATTTGAAATGAATATTAAAAAGGGAATTTAAGTATCCCAGTGCTGGCTCTATAATTGATGATAGAAATTCAGTAAGTACTGTAAAGGATGTATGTAAGAGGGACAAACAAAAGGAACAAAATAGGAATATATTTATTGACTAACACTCTTAAGATAAATATATAATTGCAGTTCAGTTTAATTTCAAATCAATTTCAGTTTAGAACAATTTTTAAAAAAGAGAATTCAAAAATTCCATTACTGGTTTTAATTGTGATATAAGTTCAGTTAGTAATACTGTAAAAGATGTATGCATTGTAAGAAGGACAAACAAAACCAACAACAAAAAAGAATATGTTTATTGATTAACACTGTTAAGATAGCTATAGAACTGCATTAATAGTTTAATTTATAATAAATATTAAAATTTCTGGCTCTAATTTACGACAGAAATTCCATTGTCAGTGCTTAGCTAAGTGTTTTTATTTTTTTATTTTTGGCTAGACTGTCAATCAAAAGCTATATTTTTGACACTGAACACTTCTAATATAGGCTACTAATATTCCCATTTATGAATCTCACCGAACCGATAAGGGTAGATTAGTGATCCGTATCCATATGGATGCATTTCATTTCTGTTCCTCTTTTTTGCATGAACTGTCCATGTCTAATTTAACGTCTATGTCCCCTGGAAAGTCAAATTCCCTGCTCTACCTGTCCACTGTGATAGTGATCGCCGCTCTGTCTGGGACATCTGAGGGCTATGAGTGACACCCAGAAGCCGGTTCTGTTTGGACTCACCTGTCCTGGTCAGGATGGTCGACATGCCCCACGCCACGAGCAGAACACTGCAGACCAAACACACCTGCGCCAGCAGCATCTCCCTCCTCTTACGCACTTTGAACATCTTGGCGATGATGGATTTCTTGGAGACCGTCGTCATGGTGCGGTCCTGATGCTGCTCCTGGTCCGCGCTGGTCATCGTCGCGGCTTCAATGAGCGCCGAAACGCGCGATGCGCAACCGGAGAGAGAGCACGATTAGAGGTCTGGATCCAGATACAGCAGCGCAGAATCCCAGCCTTCACCGTCCCAGATCCCTTCTCTCATCAGGTTCCTCCCCGCCGCATTGCAACAACGCTGGAAACGTTCAAATCCCGCCTGCACGCATCCTGCAGCGCCGCATGCGTCTGCCGTGAAGCGCGCGCGTGTGAATAACATCGGTCTCAGGTGATGTCCTTCGGTCCCTCTGCTTGCGAAAGCATTCCCACTCTTCCCATCTGGATCGTCGGGAAGTTTGCGCTCCTCTGATGCCCACCGGAGACACGTGACGTTCTGCGATCCGGTGCTTTCACGGGGGTCCTGCTGAAGCGATGCGTGACCGGCACCTACCGAGAGAGTGAAAGCATTTCACTTGAGCACTGACATGCTATCATGTGCATGCATACTTTCATTAATGCTGATATTCCTGATTTTAAATCTGAATGAATATGTCAATTATATGTCAATTATTATGATTAGAAAGTTCCAATATGTTTATAATACTAATTCAAAGTTGTTAATTTTGTGTTTTATATTCCTGAATATATAGTTACAAAAGTAAAGTATAATTTGCAAAAGGCCAGTAAGTCCAAACATATAATAGATTTGAATATGAATACATTTATAAATAAAACCTAAAATATACAGTTGTACATTTCTGTATGAAAATGTACAAATAACACTAAAGTTCAAAAGTTGTTTTTTTAATTACTGTATTTCTTTTTTAAGAAATTGATACTTTTATTTAGCAAGCACACATTCAATTATTCAAAAGTGACATTAAAGACATTTATAATGTTATAAAAGATTTACGTTTCAAATAAATGCTTAACGTTCTAAATTGTTCTTGTCATCTTTCTATTCATCAAAGTATCTTGAAAAAAGTATCACGGTTTCCACAAAAATATGAAGCAGCACAACTAATAATAATAATGTTTCTTGAGCAGCAAATCAGCATATCAGAATGATTTCTGAAGATCATGTGACTCTGAAGACTGGAGTAATGATGCTGAAAATACAGCTTTGATCACAGGAATAAATTACATTTTACAATATATTCAACTAGAAAACAGTTGTTTTAAATTGTAATAATTATTCACAATTTTACAGTATTTTTACTGTATTTTTGATGCAATAAATGCAGCCTTGATGAGCGAAAGAGTCTTTTAAAAACATTTTAAAATCTTAGCGAAACTTCTGAATGGTAGTGAAGCTCATACACCTAAAATGAAAATCATTGGTCAAATACACACAAAGTGTCACATTAAGGGTGTGAATGTGTCATAAGAAGGTCAGATATAATTAAAAGTGAGTGTGTGTGTGTGTGTGTGTGTGTGCATGTTTATGTGGTTTATGAGGACACAAATTTGTATAATAACATGGGTATGACATAGGTATTACAACGAGAAGGTGATTTATGAGGACATTTTCAGTGTCCCCGTAATTCAAAAGGCTTATAAATAATTCAGAATGAGTTTTTTTGAAAATCTAAAAATGCAGAAAGTCTCCTGTGAGGGGTAGGTTTAGGGGTAGGGTTGGTGTAGGGCAATAGAATATACGGTCTGTACAGTAGAAAAACCATTACGCCTATGGAGAGTCCCCATAAACTATAAAAACAAACCTGTGTGTGTGTGTGTGTGTGTGTGTGTGTGTGCGTGCGTGTGTGCATGTGTGTGTGTGTGTGTGTGTGTGTCATGCTGTGTTAACATCTACCTTTATTTCAGTTACACAATGACCTTGAAGGTCAAATGCTGGTTTCAGACATGCATGGTGCTTCATCTAGACATATACAATCTGCACTGCTACATTAAGTGTCACGCTTCATACTGTCACCTCATATCTCTTCTATATGCTATTTATGAGCCTATAAATAAAACAGCACTGTCATTTTGTGCAACCCAAATTTACCTAGATATCTGAATTGCTACAAATGAATCTAAGTCCAAATAGAAAATATATATATTTTTTAATTATTAGAGAAAAAAGGGGGGAAAACATCAACATAAAACATTTCATAAACCATATATATATATATATATATATATCAGTGTCCTTGTACCAGGTCTGCTGTCCTTTTCTGTCACAGTACTGTTCAGCAGACAGAATCCACTCCTATTAACCAGCTTTAATAATGCCAGCGTTTGCCTTAATTAGTCCGATTCTACTATAACAATAGTGTTCAATTAAATGCTGGTCAATTGTGATAATGGAAACTTTTCATTCTCCCATGCAATACAATTATAAAGCATACAGACACAGAGGAACGTGAGATGTGACCTCCAGAGAATGAGGACATTCACAGCCTCACCGTCTCACCGTCAGGATGATATACTAGAGTAATAAAACACCTGGACACATCAGCATTATTCTGCTCAAGATCACACAGGTGTCCTGAAGCAGAGAAGCACATTAACATCTCCATCATCCACTAACCACAAACATACAGAATACTGACTCTACATGATCAACATTACATCTGTAGTTTTGGCATATTATACCCAATACATTTCGGTTTTTTGTTAAATGTTTTGCTTGAAAAGTTTGCTTATGCTACCATTCTTCAAAATAAATGAACTTTCTATTCAAATATTTGAGGGTCGGTAAGATTTTTTTAAATGTTTTTGAAAAGTCTCTTTTGCTCACCAAAGATGCATTTATTTGATCAAAAATACAGTAAAAACAGTAATATTGTGAAATATTATTACAATTTAAAATAACTGTTTTTTATTTGAACATCATTTAAAATGTAATTTATTGCTGTGATCAAAGCTGAATTTTCAGCATCATTCCTCCAGTCTTCAGTGTCACATGATCCTTCAGAAATCATTCTAATATGCTGATTTGCTGCTCAAGAAACATTTATGATTATTATCAATAATCAAACAGTTGTGCTGCTTCCTGTTTTTGTCGAAAATGTGATACATTTTATTTTTCAGGATTTTTTTTAATGAATAGAAAGTTCAACAGAACAGCGTCTATTTGAAATAGAAATCTTTTGTTACATTCAATTTGTCTTTAATGTCACTTTTGATCAATTGAATGTGTCCTTGCTGAATAAATGTCTCTCAAAATATCTTACTGACCTCAAACTTTTAAATGGTAGTGTATTAAAATAGAAAAGTTGTTTTAAATCGTGACAATATTTCACAAAATTACTCTTTTTACTGTATTATTGATCAAATACATTTTTGGTTTTCTTTCAAAAACTTCTTCTTTTTGTCATCCCAGTACTTTTTGGGATACATCTGCAAAGTTAAAAACATTTTAAGACTTTAAAAATAGGTACAATGTGCTCAGTGTTCACAAGTTCATGCATTTGATTATTTTGTTTGCAGGGGACAAAATTTGCGTGTCCTCGCCATATGGAAATATTTTGCAGATGATGTGAGGAAGTGTACTTTTTGGGATACATCTGCAAAGTTAAAAACATTTTAAGACTTTAAAAATAGGTACAATGTGCTCAGTGTTCACAAGTTCATGCATTTGATTATTTTGTTTGCAGGGACAAAATTTGCGTGTCCTCGCCATATGGAAATATTTTGCAGATGATGTGAGGAAGTGAACAAGCTCTGAAATACAGAATAAAAACTCTATTGTTATTTGCTATATTGCAGAAACATCGCAATAATCTGTGAGACTTTAGAAAGGCCGCATCACCTTCACTCTTAAAAAAACCTTTAGCATCCATGGAACCTTTCCATTGATCAAAAGGTTCTTTATTGAGAAAATAGGTTATTTTAGGTTATTAAAATGTATTTCACGTTAAGAAAACAATGGTTTTAAAGGTGTATGTAATTTCTTGACTGTGCTAAATCATAAAAATACCATAATATATTTGCAGATGTTTAGGAAACATGCTAAGTTCACATATCGCTTTTCTCCATAAAACGCCACAGCCATGTCAGAATGTCTGTTTTTGTTTTGGTCTGTGTGACTCCGCCCACTGTAGTATTTCGACACTCCGGGTTGCCAGTTGGTGGAAAACACAGCATACTGCAGCCATGGAAGCCGGCAAACGAACTGGGTCAGAGATCGCATATTCTACATGACCTAAAAAGCCTCAGCATTCAACTAAAAATCTCTACGACCAGAGAAATATTAAAACGCAGATTAAACAACTCAAAACTCAATCAATCTGGCAACCCCCGAGTCTGAGAATGATGAGTGGAAGAAACAATTCTCTCAAATATTTAGAATTTGGACTGCAGTACCGTTTTCAAATGCGAGCTGTCAATATCACATACTGCACCTTTAAGAACTGTTCACTGAAAGGTTCTTTGAGTAACCTAAAATGGTTCTTCTATGGCTTCACTGTGAAAACCCACTTTTATAACCTTTATTGTTAAGACTTAAGAGTGTACAACATTAGCATAAAACAGTGACATCATACAGTTTATATTTTACAATGGCTAAACATTAAAGGGGTCATATGATGCAATTTCAATTTTTCCTTTCTCTTTGGAGTGTTACAAGCTCTTGGTGCATAAAGAAGATCTGTAAAGTTGCAAAGACTAAAGTCTCAAATCCAAAGAGATATTCTTTATAAAAGTTAAGAGTCAGCCACACCAACCTATAACGGCTAAATAGTCAATATTGATTTAATATGGAGCTGGAGTCATTTGATTTGCTCTTCTGTGTCTTCAGGAGATCATGAGATGTCCACGGCTCTGGCACAGCAACTTTACACTTCTCTGATCTCGTGCCACATGCGTCCAGCAGCAGATAAACCCATTTAGACGGCGTCTGGCGGAGCAGCATGAGAGCGGCTGACACAGAGCAGTAACAGTGAGTTTCACACTAGAGTCAAGGTCATCTGGATCACGAAAAAAAAAAGTTATATTTTGCATGCAAAAGCCTATTTTAGAAAAAACACGATTATTCTTAAAATTGTATCACAATTATGATGCATCGTGATTGTACTGTGCCATTATTTTCATGACAATTAACCATGTAAAGCCTGACATACAGTATATGAAATATTAGTCAATATAACAATTTATTGAATAAATATCATTAACCAAAAAAAAAATCATGTTTTTTTTGTTGAGCATCATTTTTGATACATCAGGATTTATGCTTCATAATAGTATGAAATAGTGAGAATATGGAGGAAAAAAATACTCCATTTAGTCAGAGGCCCAAACTGCAAGAATATTCCATTTTGTTGCAGATGCTGATATTTACATGGACAAAAAGTAAAAACAAAAATGTAAATCAATGGGATCTTTATAGGAGTATAAATAACTACATACATTCTAATGCATGAAAATATCAGTGTCACTCTATATCTCCAACAATATGCCTTAGTAAGATGATATTTAAATTTCTAGTTTGACAAGCGAAGCTCTGTAGCTTCAAAAAATATAATGCAGTGCAATGCAATAAAATGATGAGAGATGAACAAATAAACATTCCTAAAAAGCCTGATAATCATATTTGATACTCACTGATTTTCTAAAAAACTGATGTCAGGATAATGAAGTAAATCTAAGTTGCTTCAGTCCAGTAAGTGTTCATCTAGAAATATTGGTAACAATATCGAAGTCATTCTTACGTTTCTTTCATAAAAATCAGAAAAGATTTTGCAGCAGAAAGACACGTGAACCACAATATGAAGGTGAATGTTTAAGAACTTTTACTTGCTAAAAAAAGTCCAAACTATCAATCAGAGGACAGAAGGCATGAGTAGATTGTGTGCAACAGTTTTATAGTAGTATTGATTATTTTCAGGTCTTAGAAGTTTGTATATCAAATATGATACAGGCTTTACGCATGCCTGTAATGCACCTGAATGTTTAAATGAGTGATTATACTGTAAAAAAAATTTTTTAAACAATTTTAGCTTGGAAAATAATGAGATGCCGGCATGTTTTTGATGTCACAGACAGTGCAAACACACACAGGGCTTCCTGTCCCACTGGTACGCTCCAAATTGAATGCATCCACAAGCTCTTGCATCACTGGCAGGAAGATAAAATATTCATCATAATCACGAGCCGCAGTCAGCGGTTTGTTTGGATGGCACACGAGCACACGTTCACAGAATAAAGCATGTCAGAGGAAGACGGCGGCCTGTGCCAGATTCATTACACGTTAAACATCTCCTCTCCGACGCTAATGATTACAAACCTGCGGGCCGGTAAACACTGACCTTTAGCACTGGCCTCTCAGTCACATCTGCTCACCATCACATTCAGCTGAGGAAGAAGAAGACCAGTATGAAAATTAGACTGTTTATGCAATGCAGAAATGTCTAGACTCGGTTTACTGCAGCTGCCTATTCATTTGAATGAAAATCCTGTCATCACTGGTAACAAGTTACATTGAGGTTCTATTTGTTGAATACTAGGGTTCACTGTAAGAATTAAACACGTAAAATAACAGAAACAGTACTGGCAGCTCATTACCAGGACATTATCTATTCATTTTACAGACATTTCCGTTAACTTTAAAACACAACAACAACACAAAAATTGTCATTTTCATTTTTACAGGTAAAACACCTGGAAATTCCTTCAAATAATATTAACAGTACATTGAGCCCTATTTTTATGTTATTACTATAGTTAACTAAAACAAGAAGTAAAAAATAAATAAATAAACATAATAATAAAATAAACACTAAGAGGAAAAAAAATTTATAATAATAAAAAAATTATATATATATAATCATATATATATATATATATATATATATAAAACGTCTAAATTATTAAATATAAATGGGGGAAAAAATAGTAGTATCATGGTACCATGTCCCATACTCCCACTGATTAGCTGTAAAGAGGAGGATAATGTAATCAAGCATGATTTCATTCTGCTGACTGTGGTTGAAATCTCGAGCGGAGGGTTTGATTAGCATCTTTACTAGCAGCTAATGCTGCCCACATTCACCCATCATTAGTTATAATCTCACCGACCAACGCAAACCATCCAAATGTTACAACTGTTTGCAAAGGCAAGCATGCACTCAGAAGACCTTAGCAACTGCATAGCAACCATCCAGAACACGGTGACTTTTGCAAGCAGAAAATGCAAAACCCTAGCTGTTTCCAAAACTACAGTATACCGCATGGTTTTGGTGAGGATTGTGGGTAAATCATTGGAGCTTTGAGCTGGTCCACCATTAAAAGATCCCACACACAGTGATACCATTCGTTGGCTCCAAACTACAGCTTCAATTACTGTTGAGAGGAGCACCACGACTGAAGACGGACAAGTTAATGAGGAACCGTTTTGCACAGTTTGGAAAAAATTAATACAGCTATGGATGCTCTGTTTCTATAAACATCTCCACGTTCTGTAAAGTAAAAAGGGGGGGTTTAAATGCTGTCAATCAAAGGTCATCGCTGACAGATCATTTATTACTATCATTGCGTGCAAACCACTGTGAATAAGCTCCTCAAACATAGTATTAGTTTATGATTCATTTTGCAGTAAATCTCACTGATTGACAATGTAAATCTAAGGCAGATGTAGATATCAACACTCTCAGAAAAAAAGGCACAAAAGCTATTACTAGGGTGGTACCTCTTCAAAAGGTGCATGTACTTTTGTACTTTATTTAACCCTAAAAGATGCATATTAATACCTTAAAGGTATATTAATACCTAAAGTGTACATATTAGTACATAAATGGTACATATTAGTACTTTTTGAAAGGGTACCGTCCCACTGACGGCTTTTGTACCTTTTTTCTGAGAGTGCGGTGAAATAACATTCATTTCAGAGCCATTATAAACTAAAACCGTAAAAAAAAGTCTGCTACTTGAAAATAAATAAATAAAATACAAAAAAATACAATATATAAATATATCAAATTACAATATAAGAATAAATACATATTAAATAATCAATAATAAGTAATTATTCAAAATATTAACAAAAACTATAGTATCTAACTATAGTATCTCATGCTATTGAGTACTATATGATACCAAAATAACACTGACCTGGTGTTTTAACATTCTGCATATATTGTCAAGTCAAAGTGAAGAAAATTGCCAAACAATTCCAACTAAGCACCAAACAACTGATCCAATCCTACACTGTAAATGTAAAAGACTGTAAAAATGCTACAGTAAAAACCTGTTAACTGGTTAACAGTAAGTTTCATACTATATATGGTGAATAAATGTAATTACATTTAATGTAATTTTACAGTAAAATACTGTTAAATATACGGTTTTTGGAAGTGAAAAAGAAAGTCATTGTATAATTTACAGTGAAAAACCGTAAATGGACACTCCCAGAATTCCCTGCATGACACTTCATATTTGATGTTTCTTTTTTTATAACATGCTTCTTCTTTGTTTTTTCTTATTAGTTGTGTACGTTAGGGTTTAATCTTACATCTAATGCTGTTAAATTAATGTTTATTGCATCATTTCAGTTTCATGTGTGTCACCATGATGGAGTTTAGGGTTTGTGTGAATGACACCGTGTGCGCCTTCTATATAATAACTACCCTCCTCAGGTCGTAGAAAAGCTGTTTGTGATGAGCTTTGGTTCATCATGTGACTTTCTCATCACCACCAGTTTTTGGTGGTTATCATTGCATTTCAATGGTTCAAAACAGATTTTAGTACTTAAATATGTTGGTTTATTAACATTACATCAGTTAATGAAATACGGTATTTTATTGTGAATTTAAGTTAAATTTGTAAAACCTAAAATGTTGCTACCATATTTTTTACAGTGAAGTTCTGGCAACCACAGCTGCCGGTATTTTACCGTAAATGTCACAGTTTTTTTTACAGTGTATCTTAGCAACTATTGTCAGACAGATGCTGTTGTAGACCCCCTCAGATCATCAGCAAACAGAAGGCATTTGAACTCAGTGTCCACTAAAAAAATATTATTTTCTGTAAAACAGATCTTAAGCTGTACTTGTAAACCCTTTTGAATATGAGAACACAAAACAAGAAACTTATGAAAACAATACAAGAAAAAAATATTTTCAAATTCATGTAACTGCCAAAAAATTACCTTTGTTATTTATTTATTTTTTCTATGTTCACATTCTCTAAACTGTTAATTTGGACAAAATTCAATAAAACAAACTTTCAATTGAATTCAAATTCAGTTAGAAGTCAGTCCCACTGTGTTGTGATTAGCATGTGGCTAAGCTAATAACATGATACTCATGTTGATAACCATATAAATATACAGTATAACACACATAAATACTGGTAAAATTTCACGTTTTGGGAACAATTTTATAATCAAAATGCCATCCATCTTGGATGTTTTTTCTCAATACAGTGAAGGATATAAAAAAAAACAATAGAAACCATCACAGAAATTCCACTACAAATACCATTACAAACATTACAAGCATTAAAATCATTAAAAATGGTTTCCTGTAGTGTGTTTTGGGATATATTAGGATTTGGTGGTTTTAACAAGCCACCAATAGAAGGTGACCAATTACCAGTAGGGACCATTACAGTTTCCATTAAAACCAATACAATTCCCATTATTCTGTGATGGTTTCTATGGTTATTTTCAGCAGGACGGTCTCAGATTTTGGTTCAAAGGAGGTGTAGCGTCTGGACCAATCAAACACACAATTTTTCATTTGATTTAACAAATCAGTTATTCATTAGATTAACAAATTGTCACAGTCCCCTCACCCAATAAACTGGGTGCCAGGATATCTGCAACGACACCAGGCCCCCCTGGTCCCCATGGCAACTAATGCTGATATCACTGGTTTTATGACCCACAGGAATGTGAGTAGGAAAAATCACTACCTTTTTATAGGAAGAGAGACAATGCACAGTAGAAATGGACTTTTCTCTAATTAATCCATAGGAAAACCTTTCTTTGAATGAACACACATATCCTTCAGGTCATCGTGTATGTTGTCTTTGAGATTTTATGCTGTTTTATGCAGGCTTATGATGGAAACACTCATTCCTGTCATCTTACCTATATGTAATCCTACCATGTT
>NW_015505853.1:1209328-1220028 GCF_001515645.1 Sinocyclocheilus grahami
AACCCTTTCCTATACCAACTGTATGCGTGTGTGTGTGTGTGTGTGTGTGTGTATGTTAGACCAGTTTAAGTGTTTATGTGTAGGTTAGACCAGTTTAAGTGTTTATGTGTAGGTTAGACCAGTTTAAGCGTTTATGTAGTATGTTAGACTAGTTTAAGTGTTTATGTAGTTAATAAAGTCTTACTTGTATCACACTTGACGTTGTTCATTGTTTGCTCATAACTGGAGTCACTTAATCATGCAGATTTATGCTACAAGCTCGGTGTAGAATTGTACAGTAAGAAAGTTATTTCCCTTAACCAGGAAATTAACGTTCTTAGAATTGACAGACAGTTGACCCTGAGAGGCCAAGTAAATATCTACAGCGGATCTAAATATTTATAATTAATTATAACTAGTTATGATTAATTATTCATATTTCCCCATGAGCTGATTCGCTACAGAGGAATATATCTTACTAAACAGCTGTCGTACTGGGAGATGATGTCTTAAAATGCTGTCTAGGTAGGTTTTAGCTTTAGTACAGCGCTTTTGTCACCATCTCGCCTCCGCTGAGGATGAGCGGCTGAACTCTGTGCTCCGGGAACACAACGGTCCATTTCTGGCCGGTCTGGTCTACAGCTCAGCTGTCAGGTCCATTAAAGCAGAGTCAGCATTATGAACGCTAAGAGGATTAGCTGATGGACATTTCTGCTGGTCCCTGTCACTTTTCAAAATGAAAAGCAGAGAGGTGGAGCTGGAATCATGCTCCACTTTAGCGAGGAATCGCGCTCGCCTTTTCTAAATCTCTTCAACTCTTTCACAGAGAGGATTACTGGAGTTGACTTATTCTGGGGGACATAAAACACGAGGACGGCGTTCACATGAACTCTTTACATTTAAACATCTCCAGAGTATAAAACTATTATGCAACAGAGGAAAAGGTGCCCATCACTCAGTCCGCTCAACTGCGCTCCTGAACGTCTATCTCTTCCCAGCTAACAAAGTTCCAATTGAGTTATTTGTGAACGTTCAAAAATTCCAGTGTTTTAAACGTTTTGAAAACTTTTTTTCTCTGTTATGCTAGAGAAAACATTAAGGGAACGTTCCATTTCATCATTTTGCAAACATTATGGCAACGTTCTGAAACTAGTAAGCAATAATGTTTAGAACATTTGACGAATGTCCAACTAAAACGTTTCAGAAAAAAAGTGTTCCATAAACAATGGACAAATAACGTTTTTGTGTAAATGCTTTGCAAACATTATGGAACTGTTATTTTTTACAGTCATATGAACGTTCTGAAACAAGTAGTAAGTAATAATGTTTAAAAAACGTTATCTAAAACGTTTCAGGAAAAACTTTCCATGAATGATGTATTGATAACATTTTTGTTCTAACGTTTTGCAAACATTATGGGAACATTACTTTTAAATGTTTTCTGAACATTGTGAAACAAGTAGTGATAACATCTTTGAAAAAGGTTCGATTTATGTCCAACTAAATGGTTTCAGAAAAATGTTCCATGAACGATGTATAAATGATTTTGTGCGAATGATTTGCAAACGTTTATCATTTTGCAAACATTATGGGAACGTTAGTGTTGAATGTTCTCTGAACGTTCTGAAAAAAGTAGTAAGTAATAACGAATGTTCAACTAAAACATAAAAAAATTAACTTTCCATGAATGATGTACAGATAACATTTTTGTGTTAACATATTGCAAACATTATGGGAACGTTACTTTAAATGTTCTCTGAACATTGTAAACACGTGATAACATTTAAAGAACAGTTTAAAAAGGTTTGACGAATGTCCAACTAAAACTTTTCAGAAAAAACATTTCATAAACAATGTATAAATAACGTTTTTGTGCTAATGTTTTGCAAACATTATGGAAATAAATCAATAAGCCCCAAGAAGCCGTGGTTTACAGTGAATTGATAACAACTAAGGGGTTTCAAACATTGAATGATTTTCAAACATTATTAAGACCAGACAAATGTTCTATGAATGTTACTGTAGGAACATTTGGTAATAACTTTGAGAGAACCTTGACAGAACGTTCTGAGAACATTCCCTGCTAGCTGGGTTATAGTGTGAAAATGACAGATTTTTGCAATTTTAAAGAGATTGAAGTGCTGCTGCTGTCAATAAAATGCGCAGAGCAGTAGGTTATACATACACACAGCTAAAAACTGAAGTGCATCGCACATAATCAACATTCTTATTTTCAACATACACATTTCCAAATGACCTTTATGCTCAATTTCAGCACAAGGGTCCTGTAAAGTGCTTCATTTTCATACCTTCATGAATTGAGAGCACAGTGCCAAGTGTCAGTCAGGAAGGTGTACAGCTCGACCGGGAGGACCGTGGGTCAGTGGAAGCATCTTCTCTGGCCTGATGGGTCACACTCCACCATCTGGGAGTCTGACAAATGAATCTAGGTTCAACAGATGCCCGGTCAACTGTGACGAGCTGGAGCTTGATGGAAGAGGAAATACAATCTAGGGTTGTTTTTCTTATGATTCAGGAGACACTCTTCTAAACAGATATAGATCATCTTGGGTTTAAAGGATTCTGTGCTTTGTGGAAGACACTAAGAAACACAAAACCACCAATTTTGAAGTAGTAGAGAAAGTGAAAACTGACAAAAGAAGTGACTAATCCCATATTATTGTTGAGTGTTTTGCATAGAGATGAGAATAAACGTATCTGGGCCATAATGTTTGCTGTGCTGGCAGATCGTGCGTCCAAACAGCTGACTCAGGATCAGCCGTGCTGGAAATATTTATGAATATCGCAGGAAGCTTTGACCCTGGATCAGTTATTCAGGTCAAAGAAAGAGGGCATGACGTGGATTTGTCACGAGCTCAAAGACTACATGCAGGACAACAGGGCAGTTAATATGAGAATAAAAATGATTTATGGTGTCTTGTTTGTGTAGCGTGTTAGAAAGAAGTATTATTATCCCAGCATCCTCATAGGGTTGAGTGTTAAAGGTCACTGGTTGGATTTCTAGGGAACACACATGCATAAAATGCAGAGCTCGAAGAATATGTTCAGAATGAAATACTAGCATGTTGCATAATGCACAATTCTGACTTTTCCCCCACAATTATGAGAAAAAGTGTGAATTGCGCGATATAAACTCAGAATTGAGTGATATAAATTCAGAACTGCGTGAAATAAACTCAGAATTGCATGATATAAACTCAAGAAAAAGCCGCGCAATGCACATTTCGCCAAATTTAGTACATATTTCCATGCATAGCCATACAGAAAATGAGCATACTATGCACGGAATACATACTAAACACTGCAGATGGTAGTATGCTATGCTGAACAAGCCCAAGATATTTTATATAAAAGCACTGAAATGAATAAATGTAAATGCACAAACCCACACAGACACGACGCTTCATTATGAAAATTTATCTGAGGGATTAAAAAAAAGGCTTAAACATTTCTTTGCATCCAGCAGTTCAGAACAAAAAGACTGTAGCATCGATTCTTCTTCAGTCCAGACAGATGCTCTCTCACTTTGGGTCACTTTCAGAGAGAATGTCTGCCATGTAAACGTGGGGGGAAACAATAATAAAATATACACAACTCAAAACCTACAAAAGGAAAGGAAATGAAAGGAGGGGCTGGAGCTGATTGAGATCCGTTAAACTACAGCGTACTGCTGATACAACAGCTCACGAATCCTGTAGTAGTCATCACAATGGCAGCCTTCCAGACAGATGCGGCCCGCTTCCGTCTGAGAGAGAGAGAGAGAGGGGTCAGTGAGGTCAGTGTTGTACAGCAGCGCAGTGAGGTGTTCAGAAGCATTGCATTGTGGGATACAATAGGCAAGTGTAGTATTTTCCATGAATAGGAGACAACGCCAATGATGCTTGCACTGACAGCTTAGCAAGAACTCACTGGACAGATTTACTTCTTGTGCATGTATGTAGCATGACAAGATGCAACAAGCTGCACATGTGCTTAAAAAGCTGCAGGTTATAGATACATTACTATATTGTAAAATATGTAGATCGCTGCATAAATGTCTTTAAAACGAACGTAAAAGTCTCCAGAGTTGCTGGATCCAGATTTGTTTTTTTGCAACACAAACTGAGAACACATCCTGATTGTATGGCTCATAATGTGCCGGCCACTGATCAAATATTCATGAGAGATGATTTCCATACTGTGCGGCGTAATCTGATTCCACTCACCCTCCTGACAGCCACCAGATTATTACACACCAGAACTCCGCCCACAAACTCGGCCTGGATCCCTTCACGCAGCAGAACCTGCTTAAAGTCCGACAGGCGAGGCTCGTTGATGAACACAGACTGATGACCCGGGACCTGAGGAGAACACGTGTTGTATTTCCCATGCATGCTCAACAAAACACCTTATCTGTTCATCTGTTCAGTGCAGATCTATTCCAATGTCTTTTCTCTGGTGATCAGCTGTAGAATATAGAGCTTTACTTCAACCTTCATCATGAGCTCATTTTATCCTAATTTACATTGTAACTCACTCTCTTCTTTGCACATATATTCTCCTCTATTCTCTCTGCAAGACTGCATGACAGCAGAATTGCATTCTCTAACCAACAAGCCATAAATCTAGAGTTATTTCAATATCATTGATATTTTTGTTCAATATTTAAAATTAGATTTTATATTTTCTGTTTTTAATTTAATTGTAATTTTATTTTGTTGTTTTGCGATTTTTATTAGTTTATATATATATATATGTGTGTGTGTGTAATTAATAATAAGTATTATATAAATGTAAAATATAATATGTCTATATAGTAGTATTAATAATTTAATAAATAAGCTTAAGTTTATAGTTTTTGCTGATATTCTGAATTACATTTTATTCCCATATTTTCTGTTTTCATTTAAATTTTTGTTAAAGTTTTAGAAATGTTTGTGTTTTTGTCATTGCTTCTATAATTTTTTTTTTAAATGTGTCTATATAGTAGTTGTTCATTTTTATTTATTAGTCTTACTTTATTTAGTTTTAATTATTTTAGTACTTTAACTTAAATGAAAATGAAAAATGTTGCCTTGGCAACTAGCTGAAAAACAATTAGTTTAAGATCAGGATTTTTGTTAATAATTTGAATTAGATTTTATTTTAATATTTTCTGTTTTCAATTTGAAAGTTTTAGCAATTTTGTTGTGGTTTTGTCTTTATTATTTTTATTTTATTTTATAATAGTTATTCATTTTTATTTATTAGTTTTAGTTTAGCTATAGCTATTTTGTTATAACTTAAATTAAGTGAAAATGAGAAATGTTGCCTTGCGAACTAGCTGAAATGAAATTCTATTATATTGTAATATATTATAACTATAATTACATTATGATTCAATTTATAGTTTTTGTAAATAATTTTATTTTTATATTTTCACTTTAATTTTAGTTAGTATTTAGTTTAGTAATTTTTTTTTTTTTTAAAGATGTCTATATATTTTTTAGTTTCAGTAGTTTTAGTACATCAACTTAACGAAAATGAGCAATGTCATTTGGAAACTAGCTGAACTAAACTTATAAAAAAAAAAAAAAGTAGTATATATTTTTATATTTTATTAAAGTTAACGTTTATATTTTTTTTCAAGCAACAAAAATGTTTTTTTGTTAGTGCTCTCACCTCATGAGCAGGCAGCGGCTCCAGCGTGGGAATGACGTCGCTCTCCTCTGAAATCTCCCTGTCGTCTTCTCCAAACAGAGTCTTCATGGCCTGCTGGTTAGCCGCGGCGCTGGGCTCAGTCGTCAGGTCCGGCGTGACGTCCACGGCTGGCTCTCCGTCCTCCGTCTCCTCTTTAGCGTCTCCCATCTCTGGGACGACACCCGTGTCCACTTTCTCCACCCGCATGTCCAGAACGCCATCGATCCAGGCCAGCTCCGTGTCTTTGGCTTTACAGAACTGCAGCGAACTGACCAGCGAGTCCTTCAGTCTGACCTACAGACACATTTACAGCTTCATCAGTCTGTGAACATTTCAGAAGACTGGACACTTTGTGTAATGTCAAAGATAAAATGATATTTAAAGTAAATGATGCTGTTTTGAAACATTCACAACTTAATGCTCCCAGAAACTTTTGTGAAATATTTAATATCTTAATATTTATATATTGAGCAGTAAGATGGAGTTTAGCATGTCACACTGCAAAACAATTACAAAAATATATTTTATTTATATATATATTTTGTTTTCACTTTATTTTGAGTTAAAGCTTTAGAAATGTTATCAGTTGTTTATTCTTTTTAATATGTCTATGTAGTATTGCTTCGTTTTTATTTATTAGTTTTAGCTTATTTCATTTTAGTCATGCTTAAACAAACTTAAAAAAAATGAGGAATGTTGCCTTGGTGACTAGCCGAAATAAAATAAGTTTCAGTTTATAATTTTTGTTGATATTTTGAATGAGATTTTATTGTTATATTTTATGTTTTCAACTTTAGTTAAAGTTAAGAATTTTGTTGTGCGTTTTGGTCATTTTAATAATTTTTTATTAAAATGTGTCTGTTTTTAACAACATGATGACAATGATAGATACTGATAGACAAATTAATTTCGCTAATTTTTTTAAATATATTTTTAGAATTCTTTTTTTTTACCCAATATTAATTGAGACTAAATGGAATATGTATATTTTTAAAAATTTATTTGTTACACTGTTAAAAAAAAATAAAAATTAATAGAAAAAAAAAATTGCAAAGCAAAAAGGTGATAAAAATGGTTAGAAAAAATTTAAGCAATAGGAATAAAATACAATAAATGGTTTAAAACGATAACAAAAACAACAAATAAACAGCAATATTTAAGTATACTTCGTAAAAAAAATAAAATAATGGTCCTAATTATATTTTTACTTTGAGAAATGGCAACTATACTGATATATATATATATATATATATACACACACACAACCTGACAGAACTGGAGAGGATCTGCAAGGAGGAATGGCAGAGGATCCCCAAATCCAGGTGTGAAACACTTGTTGCATCTTTCCCAAAAAGACTCATGGCTGTATTAGATCAAAAGGGTGCTTCTACTAAATACTGAGCAAAGGGTCTGAATACTTAGGACCATGTGATATTTCAGTTTTTCGTTTTTAATAAATCTGCAAAAATATCAACAATTCTGTGTTTTTCTGTCAATATGGGGTGCTGTGTGTACATTAATGAGGAAAAAAATTAACTTAAATGATTTTAGCAAATGGCTGCAATATAACAAAGAGTGAAAAATTTAAGGGGGTTTGAATACTTTCCGTACCCACTGTATCATTTTAGTTGGCATTTCTCAAAGTTGTTGAAATATATATAATTATAATAAATATAAAAGTTGTTGAAATATATATAATTATAATAAATATAAAAGTTGTTGAAATACATATGATTGTTTAATTTCAGGTTCTGTGTGACAGATAGAATGATTACCTGGTAAATGTGGGTCTCGCTGGTGGCGTCCACCGTCTCCTGCAGTTTTGGCGTGTAAACTTTGATGTCTTTCCCGCTGAAGGCCTTGCAGGACTCGGCCAGGTCTTGACTGGCCTCAGGCGGCCCGTGAACGATGATTAGCTGTCTGGGTTTCATCTGGTTTATGATCTTCTTAATGGAGTCGCCATCAGAACGGCCTTCATAATCGATGTATGTGACTCGAGCTCTGAGGGACACAACAGATGCATCAATACGCCATATCTGGGTCAGTCTGCCATAAAAAATATGACCAAACACTACAACAATATCATTAGAGAAAAGTAAAGTATACATGTATCACAACACTGACAGAGATGAATTTGACTAATCACAGTATGATTAGTCTGTAATAAAATAAAAGTATTTCACATTTTTAAGTTCAAACCTAGAGTAGACTCATGGTTTTTTTTAACCAAAGTATCAATGAGATTTTTTTTCACATTCATTCATTTAAAATCATTTGTATATTATTATGATAATAAAAACATATAACATATAACATTATAATATTATAAGATTCAATACCTGTAGAATGACAATATATTGTTTAACCTTACAAAATAATCAAAAAACTTTTATTTGATGAGGTTTTTAAAAATGGTAAGAACCTGAAAAGCTCTGACATCTTATTTTAATTATTACATTTTATAATATAATAACTATGCATACATTTAATTTACACTATAAATCATGAAAAATAGTAAATGTTAGCAGATATTGTGTTGACATGCTGAATTGTCTATTTTCTTTCTGAAATATTATCATTTTCATTCTGATGTTTGAGTTAATTATATATATATATATTTTTTATACTTAAGCTTTAAAATTGATCAAAATGATCATTGTAAAATGCTGGCAAATGCATCAGCATTAAATTGAGCTCAGATCTCAAATGTTTTAAAACATTTTCACACCACTGAAGATTAGAATCACTCACATTATCTCTCAGTTCAGCAAACAAACACACAAACCACAGAAGAGCAATTAATTACAGAAGGATGGAGGGTTATTAGGCATAAGTGCTAATTATTCTGTTAAAACTGACAGCAGTATCTGAGTGTGTTTGGGAGAAACCTGGGTATTTTAGGATACGTGATGAATGATGCTACATCTTAGTAAAGGCGTGACACATTTTTACCAAATGCTGATTTGTGACAATCTCTCAGACTACAGGGTGAGCGCCACCTGCAGGCCACATATAAGGAAGACACATCCTAAACACTGCTTTCTAATACAATTAATCCTCTTAAAAACATTTAAACAAAATGTTTTGGTTTTTTTTGTATTTTAAAATACAAATATTTTAATTTTAATTTTAGCAATGTACAAAAAAAAGAGAATAAATCTTGAACACTGCCATAGCACACAAATTTGCTAATATTTATTCAAAACTATCACTAGTTTTAATACATTTAAATAAATTAAATGTAGGGTTGTTGCCTGTTTTATATTCAAAATATTTTATTTTAACTTGAGCATCTTGTGCAAAATAAAAAATACTAATTATATATACATTGCAAAAAAAATATTTTTTGAAGTTGTAAATAAAACAAAGATTATTGGAGTATATTTGACAAGAAAATACTATTTTTAGTCTTTCTACTTCAAAATTTCATGTTTAATTCAATGTGCTACTTTCCATTTCTTGTGCTTCAAGTGCTTGTGAATTTAGGAACCTTTTTATTTTAGCATATTCTACAAAATAAAATAAAAACTTTAACTTAAATTTTAATTTGTTTTATATATATTTTTTTTATTTTAACTTTAGTATTTTCATCCAAAAATTATCATTCTCTCACCACACTGTGAAAGTAATTTTTGAATGTCTAATTAAAATAAAAAGATTATTGGAATGTTGACAAAAAAATACTATTTTTAGTCCTTCTACTTCAAAATTTCATGTTTAATTCAATGTGCTACTTTCCATTTCTTGTGCTTGTGAATTTAGGAACCTTTTTATTTTAGCATATTCTACAAAATAAAATAAAAACCTTTAACTTAAATTTTAATTATTTTATATATATTTTTTTCTTTTAACGTTAGTATTTTGTAAAAAACATATAACATTTATAATATTTTATATAAATATGAGAAAAAAGTCAATTCTCAGATTATACCTCCAAAATAGAGACATAAAAATAAAATCAGAACTGCAACTTTATAACTCAAATTTGTGAGAAAAAGGATGAAATGTAACAAAATATGAAGTTTTTGTTAAATGAGCCGTTTCATAAAATCAATATAACATTTGCAATCATGCTGATATTCAGGAAAACAGCACTCTTGTTCATATGATATTGCTTAACTATATCATTTGATATAAATATAAGACAAAAAATGGCCCTGTCTGTCTTGAATTTCGGGGCATTCAGATGGCATTAAATATGATGCAGTGAAAGCTGTTTGGTTTTTGCAAAGCGAGTGACATACTCTATAATGGCAGCTTGCACATCATTAAACAATTACGATATTATTGTAGACCACACAGACAACATTTCAAAAGGACTTGACTGTGACAGAGAGACCTGGGACTTTGAGAACTCCACCACGTTGTAGCTGACGTTGTTGAGCAGGGCGAGCGAGTAAACGCCCAGTCCTGCGTCTTTGGTCCTCCAGATCTGATCCAGGAGCTGAGCCAGTTCCAGCACTCGCCCCGCGGTATCCACCGCGATCAGCACGTTCCCGTCGCCGCGGAGGGTCTCCATGACATTGGCTGGAATAGAAGGTCAAATGTCACACTTATCCAAAATAACAGCCTTAGGAAGTCTGCTTCATTGATGCAAATAAGTCTGATGACAAATCACCAAACTAATTTTACTGCTGGTTTAGTCTGAACTTACTGAGCAGTTGCTCATCACGCTGTTTCCTGCGAGGCTGAACATACGAGGCGTTGAAGGAGTCTGTGATGAGGAGAGACGGTCTGCTGATGTTCTCCAGGGAGCAGCCGTTTAGATGACTGATTGGACACAGCAAACATCATGTAAAAACTGCTTTACTCCACACCAGCATCAGAAATTAAAAATGGCAAAGAAAGTGACAAAATGCCCCAGGTATTTAAAATGTAGGCCCTAGTTCATTTTATTATGAAAAAATTAGCTACATATCTATCTGATGTTGGTTTGATATTTAATTAACAGTCATAATTGTTCTGATTCAGCATTTATCAATTGGTTTTATTTAAATCTTTATTAAATATAACTTATTAATTAATATTCCTAATAAATATAT
>NW_015505853.1:1220392-1222699 GCF_001515645.1 Sinocyclocheilus grahami
GAGCAGAAGAGACATCTGGTTATAAAGTAAAAGAGAACTGGGTTATTTTTCAGTCAGTTCACTTGTTTTGGGTCTGAGTCGGCTTCTTTAAAAATCATAAATGTGAACAGCCTTAAGCACTTCTATTTGAATGCAAAACAAATTAATTTAGAGACAAAAGGCATCTCTGGTGAGTTAGTAGCATTAGTGCAGGGTTTGCACACCCTGATCAACACAACAGCTGCTGTTTCAAAGCATTTCTATTTCATTTTAAGCAGCAGCAGGAGAAGAGATGCTGAATGTTTGACGTCACAGCTCAAAAAGCTACAACTTTGTGACCCAATCGTGCAGCTCTAGCATGAATGATTCATAAAGTATTTGTTTTTTTTCAGTGAGGATCTGTCTTATGTATATTTGTAGAGAATTACCCATAGTACACCTGATAAATGTTTGTTAGAAAGTCTTGGTTTGATTTCTCATTCTGACAGTATTTTAGTCACAAACACATTTCCACTTACTCTTTCGCCTGCTCCTCTTTTTTGGCAGCCTCTTTCTTCATTTTCTCTTTCTCCACATATTCCTCTAGTTCTCTTCCTTCCAGTCGACAGCGTTTTCTTATCTGGATTAGTTAAATGAAAAAAAAACAAACAAACATAAAATCTCTAAGAAAAAACAAATCACACATATCAATGGCTTTCCTAGGTAAATGTGAAGTTACGTGATATTTTACAAAAGCTGTTTCTTTGACGTTTTTCTGCGGCTGAAACACTGATTGAGTGATTACATGAGACATGCTACATTTCAGTAAGTTGTTCCATTTCTTTCAACACCTTCTGATGTTCATTCATGTTTATTTCATGCTATAACTTGTAGGGATGTAACGATTCACTCAACTAACGATTTGATTCGCAATGTTTTTTTACAAAATTAGATTTAAGACAAATTATAAATTAAATGTGTCCTTTTATTATTGCTTGGACAAAATACTGTACGTTTCTTTGTGAAATTGAAATATAACACTATAATAATATACTAATATAGCACTTGTAAATTATTGCTCTTTTGTTGGTTTTGATTGCTTCTATCGTCCTCATTTGTAAGTCGCTTTGGATGAAAGCGTTTGCTAAATAACAACATTTAAATATAATGTAAATGTAAATAACAAAACTAAATAGAAATTTTAAAACAAGCCCCAAATCAAATAAATAAGTAACACAAATAAAATAAATCACTACATATAAACAAACTAAGGCTTTGTCTGTGCTCTTTCCATTTAAAATTTAGAGGCAACCACTGCATTTTAATCTTGATCCAAACAAAGATGCTGCATACATGCAACATGAGCAGTTTTTAATCTAAATTAGATTGTATAATTTCGAAATCTGAAGCAAAAACTGAATTTTTTGACTTCAGTTTTGTGAAACTATGCATAAAAAATATCTGCATGAAACCGAAACAGCAGACGAGCTGAATGAGATGCAGATTCACTCTCTGCCAGCAGGTGGCGCTTAAAGCGTTTCCTTGGTTTCTGCTGTAAACAAAGCAGCGCTGCACTTATGAACTTTAATATGCATTATACAGAGGCAAGATTATAAGAAAAAATACCATCGAAAGACAGTAAGATCCCCTCAGACATACATTCATATAAACTCCAACCCCTAATTGAATCGCGATTTGTTTAGCATCTCAACCGATTTGAAGTCACATATTTAAATCGATTTTCAACCGGCTCGCGGTTAATCATTACATCCCTAATAACTAGTAAAGAGGAAGAGATGATCAGTTCACGTGCCGCTTGATCCAAGGCACTACAGCAATCTGTCACGACACATTAAAGAGCATCAATTTCATTGTAAAATTGAAAGAATTTGAAAACAAAGACTGCTCAGACACTAACATAGTCAAAATGCACCATTGGAGTGTTCATTTTGGTCTTGCAAAACTGTTAATATATACAGTATATAGCCAAATATAGAATATTTCCGGTTGCTGAAATTTCGGTGCATCACTATTGCAAAGTGGCCCAGACTTCATGCTGATCTTAAAATTAGGGCTGTCAAAATTAACGTGTTAATTGTGCGATTATTTTTTTTGTAGTTTAACACATTAATTTTGTTTTATGCCATTAACACAGTGTGGTGAGGGGGCGTGGTTCAGTGAGGTCTGTATATAAAATAAATATATATACACAGGTCTGTAAATGAAAAATTTTACCGATGTCCTCACTACATTTCTGGGTCTGGGAATATTTCAGTTGCGTTGCTGTCTATGGGAAGGTCAGAGAGCTCTCGGATTTCTTCAAAAATATCTTAATTTGTGTTCTGAAGA
>NW_015505853.1:1223072-1224130 GCF_001515645.1 Sinocyclocheilus grahami
TAATTAATGACAGAATTTTCATTTTGGGATGAACTATCCCTTTAATGTAATCAGTTAATTGTTTTTAATGGATTGACAACAAAGTGACACAGTTCATGGCCTCACCTCCAGCTCGATCCTCTTCTCCCCCGGGGTGTCTATGAGGTAGCGGGCCAGCGTTCCCGGTGTGGTCCTGTAGGTGAGGATGACCGAGTTCTTGGCATCCTGACACCACTGTATGAAGAGCTCCCGTGAGAAGCCAGACTCCAGATCAGGCTGGCTGCACAGAACCACCTTCGGGCTGGGCACGCGGGCCAGATCGGCCAGGCCGTGACAGAGCGAGAGGTGGCGGAACTGGAAAGGGTTGTTGCGCTTGTCCTCGAAGCATCGCATCAGTTTATCGCTCATCCACTCGACCTGTGAGAAAACACCAGAGCTTTCTGATTTCTGACACGTCTCGCAACATGTGCAAAATTTCCACAAAAAAAATCTAAATATTTCATGGGATTTTGTGCTGGTTTTTAATCTTTTCATACTCTTCATATTCAATATAAGCAATATTTGATTTCCAGAGGATTTTTACCTTTAGAATGGAATTTAAAAAATAACTTTATTAGATAGATTCATCACTTTTATGTAAAATTCTTACATTTAATCAATAAATTCAATTAGAATAGTAAGAAATGTTTCATTGAAAAAACTGAATCAGTCGGTCACTGAATCATTAACTAAACCAACTCGTTCAAAACACAGATTCATTCAGTAACGAAGCACTGCTATGTAGCTATTGTTTGGGGATGCAAAAGCCATGGAAAAAAAACTAAAACGTAAAAAAGTAATTGTGACTTCTGACTTTTTCTCAGAATTCTGAGTTTACATTTTGCAATTAATAACTCACAAATTTGCAACTGTGAGAAATTCTGAGAAATGTCAGAATTCTTTACAATTCTGAGAAAATTCTTCACAATTCTGAAAAAAAGTCAGAATTCCTCACAATTCTGAGAAAAAAGGTCAGAATTATTTACAATTCTGAGAAAAAAAGTCAGAATTCTTCACAATTCTGAGAAAAAAAAAGTCAG
>NW_015505853.1:1225721-1228716 GCF_001515645.1 Sinocyclocheilus grahami
AATTATTTGACAAAACACATGTTTTTATTGGGTTAGGAGAAAAATGACCTTATAAAGGGCAGAAAATGCCCCTGAATATCAATTCCAGGGTGCAAATATTTGGTCCCAATAAATACAACTTTCTGATACATATTAATTTTATCTCCAGGTGATTTCTTTCATACTTACATCTCCCTCTTGTGGTTGAAATCCACACCATAGATGATCTCTTCCTCTCCGTCCTTCACTATTTTCCAGATAGTGCCACCGATCATGTGACCCGCAGGAAGTGGGGTGATGGACAGACCGTGACCTTTTCCTGTTCGTTAATAAATTATGAGTAACTTTCAAGATGTCCAAAAGAACACATTATCATTATTTGGATTATTAAAGCTTCATAATATCTGATTGGGTTTTCTCTTTTTGCACATGTGAATGAAGATGTTTTCTCACCTTTCAGGTTGACGATCTGAGAGTATTTCAGCTGCTGGATCTTGTCAAAGGCTGAATCGACGTCATCCAGTGTGAACAGAGTGAAATCTTCAGTGTTGTGTCGAGACTATGAGATCAAATAAGATGGAACCATTAATATTTCAGCACTGCCTCAAAGTGAGGAGTATCGAACACTACAAAACATTTTTTACATGGGGATTTTAAGTTCAACTAACAATTCAAGTCTATGATGCATCATAAATCTCTGTCAAAGTGAACTCATTTTAATAAAGTGCAGTTCCTGCATACTACCACTAAAAAAAGTGATTTTCTCCAATACGTCAAATTTAAATCTAATAAATCTGATTTTATTTTCATGATAATTAAGTACATTTTAGCCCCTAAATTCCCATCCTGAAAAATGCTTTATCATTACTGTAATGTGAAAATAATTCAAATAATATATAATATTTACTGATCTGCCTTTAAGCTGATTTCAGTTTTTACTATAGTAAGATGCATAAACCGAGAGAACCGCAGCCTTATGAGGATTGTCAAGCAACATCGATTCAAGAATTTGAGTGAACTTCACAAGGAATGGACTAAGGCTGGGGTCAAGGCATCAAGAGCCACCACACACAGACGTGTCAATGTGGCTACAGTTGTCGTATTCCTCTTGTTAAGCCACTCCTGAACCACAGACAACGTCAGAGGCGTCTACCTGGGCTAAGGAGAAGAAGAACTGGACTGTTGCCCAGTGGTCTAAAGTCCTCTTTTCAGATGAGAGCAA
The DNA here is from genome assembly GCF_001515645.1 of Sinocyclocheilus grahami. Classification (NCBI taxonomy): domain Eukaryota; kingdom Metazoa; phylum Chordata; class Actinopteri; order Cypriniformes; family Cyprinidae; genus Sinocyclocheilus; species Sinocyclocheilus grahami. The sequence goes on from NW_015505853.1 coordinate 1,226,923, forward strand.
GTTTTGTATTTCATTTGGAAACCAAGGTCCTAGAGTCTGGAGGAAGGGTGGAGAAGCTCATAGCCCAAGTTGCTTGAAGTCCAGTGTTAAGTTTCCACAGTCTGTGATGATTTGGGGTGCAATGTCATCTGCTGGTGTTGGTCCATTGTGTTTTTTGAAAACCAACGTCACTGCACCCATTTACCAAGAAATTTTGGAGCACTTCACGCTTCCTTCTGCTGACCAGCTTTTTGAAGATGCAGATTTCATTTTACAACAGGGTTTGGCACCTGCCCACACTGCCAAAAGCACCAAAAGTTGGTTAAATGACCATGGTGTTAGTCTGCTTGACTGGCCAGCAAACTCACCAGACCTGAACCCCACAGAGAATCTATGGGGTATTGTCAAGAGGAAAATGAGAAACAAGAGACCAAAAAATGCAGATGAGCTGAAGGCCACTGTCAAAGAAACCTGGGCTTCCATACCACCTCAGCAGTGCCACAAACTGATCACCTCCATGCCACGCCGAATTGAGGCAGTAATTAAAGCAAAAGGAGCCCCTACCAAGTATTGAATACATGTACAGTAAATTAACATACTTTCCAGAAGGCCAACAATTCACTAAAAATGTTTTTTTTATTGGTCTTATGAAGTATTCTAATTTGATAAGATAGTGAATTGGTGGGTTTTTGTTAAATGTGAGCCAAAATCATCACAATTAAAAGAACCAAAGACTTAAACTACTTCAGTCTGTGTGCATTGAATTAATTTAATACACGAGTTTCACAATTTGAGTTGAATTACTGAAATAAATGAAATTTTCCACGACATTCTAATTTATTGAGATGCACCTATATTTGAAAATACATTTTTTTTAAATGTTTAAATAATTTATTGAAAATAAACAATTATTTTTCATTATTGCTAAAATATTAATGTGATTAATTAAATCTTAAAATGATTTTGAAAAATTGTTTGAATAGGAAAATTCTAATTATATGTTTGTGTCGATTATTAATTTATATGTAAATGTGTTCATTTGTGTTTGAGTTTTATGTGATTTTCATCATATAGATGTTGCCATGAACTGTCAAGACTTTTCCTTGTAAATGACTAATATGACACAGTTAAGAAGAACCGTATTTCAAATGTATGAGCTAATGATAATCAGTGCTTCTTTTGAAACCGACCCATCTCACCTGATAGAGATCGTACATGAACATCTGGCCCATCTTGTAGACGGGGATGGTGGCGTAGATAGTGCAGTTGAGCCCCAGCTTGCCCACAGCGTACGGTAAAGCGCCCAGATGCAGATGATCGGGGTGAGAGAGCAGCACTGCGTCCACCTGATGCACATACCTGACCGAGACAGGACAGGAAATACACATCACAAACAGGAAATGATCTCAATAACACCACCTCACCGTCCAAAGATCGTACCGCTTCAGGGAATCTATGATGTCCATGGAGAAACTTTCATCCCAGCCACAATCCAGCAGGAAGCGGAACTCGTCCACCTGTAACAGGTAACACAGAGCCGATTCCTCCTGGACTCCGGAAAGAGCCGTCAGCTTGATGATGGACGTCATTCTGCCGTCTGACCGTCAGATGGACACAAAAGATCATCAGTAAAGAACTTGCATTTAGTCTTGAGCATTTGTTTGTTTAAAGGGGTCATATGATGCTATTTCAAGTTTTCCTTTCTCTTTGGAGTGTTACAAGCTGATTGTGCATAGATAAGATCCCTGAAGTTGCAAAGACTAAAGTCTCAAAACCAAAGAGATATTCTTTATCAAAGTTAAGACTCTGCCACGC
>NW_015505853.1:1229255-1235065 GCF_001515645.1 Sinocyclocheilus grahami
CAAATCTGAATGCTAAATTCAGATAAGGCACACACACACTGGAAAAAATGGTGTAGAAACAATTTTAACTCAGAAATTGCTAGTACATTTCATAATTACAAAGAAATGTCAAGTAGTATTTTATCGCCTATATCAATGTAGCATATTTAAAACAATTAAATAGAAACGTTTCAATGAACATTGTAGCTCCTCCCCTTGATAGTTGGTACAGTCCTGCTAGTGCTGCTGTGCTAATAATAACACACAGAGGAAACTAACGGAAGGTAAATGACTTTAAATGTATATATATTCAATTAATAAACGTGTTCTATGCTTAACAGTGGGTATTAAAGTTAAGTAAACGTTTATAAGAGTTTTCTGCGGACGCAATGGGATTAAAATCTGGTGTTTATGTGTGGACGCAGGCCCAGAGCAGTCACCTTCACATCAACACAAACATTTATTATGTGATGATTGCTTTTGTTATGACATTCCTACTTCGATGTTTTATTTAAGTCAGTAGATATTAATAAGATCAGACTAGGTTTATGTAGACAGATTAATGAATGCTGCAGAATTGCTGTGACTATTTGTTGTTTTGACTCCACATAACTTCACAAATATACTGACATGTGTAGACTTACGAGCCACAATTCATCATTTATTTTCTGTAATCAAGCATTTAAGCAGAAGGCATCGCATTTATGTTGTCGCTAACACTTTACAATAAGCTTCATTAGGTAACTACTTAGTTTACTTGAACTGAGAATGAACAAAACTGCAGCGTTTATTAATCTTAGTTAATTTCAACATTTACTAATGCATTATTAAAATCAAAAGTTGTGCTTGTTAACATTAGTTAATGCACTGTGAATTAACATGAACCAACAGAGAACTGTATTTTCATTAACTGACATTAACAAAAAATACTGTAATAAATGCATTGTTCATGTTTGTTGATACATTAACTAACACTAACTATTGGAACCTTATTGTAAAGTGTTACCCTGTGTTCTTTAATCACAGGCATCATGGTGAACTTCGCAGCAGCAGTTCGTGAGCACTGGGTCAATATCCTGGTCCCTCTGGGTTTCGTCATCGGGGTTTATCTGGACCGATGGAATGACCAGAAACTCACAGCATTCAGGAACAAGAGTGCTTTATACAGCAGGTCACACGACTTCTTATAAAGATGTCTTAAAACCAGAGCGTGTCTTTGTAGGTGAATTATTTTTGAATCTGTAACTTTCTGGTTTCAGGGAACTGAAGCCTGGTGAGGAATACACCTGGAAGTGAGACTCCTGCAGTCATATTTATTGGACCCTGTGCCCACTATGTGTATAATGTCTGTTCGTCCACCATGTTTCTGATGTGGCGCAATACATTTTGCATTTAGTTCTGTAATGCCTTGTAGTTTTTATTTACAGCACATTAAGGACAAATGATGGGAGATTTTATACGTTGGCTGGTTTCTATTCAGTCCAAACTCCTGCTCCACATCAGAGTCATCAAGTTATTAAAGGAACACTTCACTATTTTTGAAAATAGGCACATTTTCCAACTCCCCTGGAGTTAAACAGTTGAGTTTTACCGTTTTCGAATCCATTCAGCTGGTCTCCGGATCTGGCGGTAGCACTTTTAGCTGTAGCTTAGCATAGATCATTGAATCTGATTAGACCGTTAGCATCTCTCTCAAAAATGACCAAAGAGTTTCTATATTTTTCCTATTTAAAACTGGACTCTTCTGTAGTTACATCGTGTACTAAGACCGACGGAAAATAAAAAGTTGAGATTTTCTAGGCCGATATGGCTAGGAACTATACTTTCATTCCAGCGTAATAATCAAGGAACTTTGCTGCCGTACCATGTGTGCAGCAGGCGCAATGATATTACACAGCGCCTGAAAATAGTCCCCAGCACGCTCCCTGTGCAAGCAGGTGGTCACGTTGGTTATGTTGACGGAAGTTAGCCTATTTTCAGGCGCGGCGTAATATCATTTCATTTTCCGTCAGTCTTAGTACACGATGTAACTACAGAAGAATCCAGTTTTAAATAGGAAAAATATAGAAACTCTTTGGTCATTTTTGAGCGAGATGCTAACGGTCTAATCAGATTCAATGATCTATGCTAAGCTACAGATAAAAGTGCTACCGCCAGGCCCGGAGATCAGCTGAATGGATTTGAAAACGGTAAAACTCAACTGTTTAACTCTAGGGGAGATGGAAAATGAGCCTATTTTCAAAAATAGTGGACTGTTTCTTTTAAATGTCAAATATGTCCTGATTTGATGTGTTTTTGCTGCATCATGTGTTTTGATAATTTCACAATTTTGATTTCCTATCTGGTTTTACTTGGCTTGTTAAGAGAAAATGACCAAAATAACTCCTGCAATAACCTTTTTTTCATATTTGAAAGCAATAGCATATGTTGTTAGAAGACACCAATACTACACTGTTTTAGCACTGGTGCAACTATAACTGATTGAACAAATTTATACGCGCTTGTTTTCCCAAAATGTATGGATGGCCTTGTCAATGTATAATAACATTTTAAGTTTAACTTGAGCAATTCTGTACATACACAGACATATATTAATTTATTTTCAGACTGGTCAACAGGACAAAGAAACCTCAAAAATACTCTTGGTTCGCTTTCTAAAGATGTTTTATACACATTGCAGACAATTTCAGTTTACAAAAAGTATGTAGTTACAACAGATGATAAGCATAGGACACTCATTTTCTTTAGCCACAAAATACTGTTTTTATTCAAGCTGTCAACGGTTCGGCTGTGTGGATCAGTGCCTTCTCAAAGAGCAGCTCAGCCAGAGACATCTGCAAAATGACATTCATTTCAAACTCACCACATGCATTAATTCATTATAGCAACCTGAACAGGTCTTTAATGGCTGAAGTCCTTAAGTATAAAACAAATGCATGCAGTACCTTTGCCTCCACTGTCTCGCATGGCAAACAGGCCACAGAAACAAACTTGGGATATGAATGGCTTAAGTTTATATGTATGACCTTTCAAAAGGGATATTTTAAAGCAACCCCCCCCGACCTTCAGTAGAGGTGTTACTGTGAGACTCACCAGCGCTCAGCACCGGTGGAAGGCAGTCGTGCAGGAAGTCTCTGGCTTTCTGATCCACAGCAGCATCGACTGGTGCATAATCGACCAGTTTCTTCATCAGGCCCTCGACGTGTGCAATGAATTTGTCTCTCCGTGGGTCTTCCTGTTCACACGCACAAGTGATTTCTGTGTCGGTACAGCTCTGTATATTAATGAAGTTGAAACACAAGTACCTTCTCAGAGTTCTGAACTCCCATGAACTGAAGGTAATCGAGCGGCAGTCCCTTCCTGAACTCAACGTCTTCCTCCATCGCAGTCTCCAGAGCTGCTGGCATCAACTGCAAATCAAATACATTCACTGAAGTGACGATATCTAATCTGGCTGAATCTTACATAGAAATATCTAGTTTGCATTTCACCCTCAAATCAATAGATCTGCATTATTTCTTTAATGCAAATAAAAAGAAAGAAAGAAATAAAAGTAACCCAGTAATTAAATCGTGCGGTTAGGACACTATTTATTTATTCATTCATTCATTTATTTTGAATGAATAAATCATCCTGGTAGGACATTTATTCATTCATGTTTTAAATGTATACTTAAAAATTTAATTCACAATTTAAATTGTGAATTATATTTGACAACTAACAACATCTAAATCATTCAATGAATCAGGGTAAATCTTATCTTAAAGGAACACTCCACTATTTTTGAAAATAGGCTCATTTTCCATCTCTCCTAGAGTTAAACAGTTGAGTTTGACCGTTTTCGAATCCATTCAGCCGATCTCCGGGTCTGGCGGTAGCACTTTTAGCTGTAGCTTAGCATAGATCATTGAATCTGATTAGACCGTTAGCATCTCGCTCAAAAATGACCAAAGAGTTTCTACGCTGCGTAATATCATTGCGCCTGCTGCACACATGGTACGGCAGCAAAGTTCCTTGATTATTACGCCGGAATGAGAGTATAGTTCCTAGCCATATCTGCCTAGAAAATCACAACTTTTCATTTTCCGTCGGTCTTAGTACACGATGTAACTACAGAAGTGTCAAGTTTTAAATAGGAAAAAGTGTTCCTTTAAAAGAAATATCTGTATCACATTTCACACCAACAATCAAAAGGAATAAAGCAGCACAAGTTCTCATTTCTTAAATTATTACAAAAAATAATGAATGATTAAATGAATAAATAAATAAATACAAAACAACAACAATAGTACATTAATTAAATCATCCTGTCAGGGCACTATTTATTTATTCATTCATTTTTTAAAACATATTCTTAAAAATGTAATTCACAATTTAAATTGTGAATAACATTTGACAAACGACAATATCTAAATTGTTGAGTAAATATAGGTGAATCTTATCATATCCAGATCACCCAAAATCTAAAGAAATAAAGCAGCATGTTCCTCTAAAACTCTTATTTCCTTAATGTAAAAAATAAATAAATTATATAAAAAAAATACAAAAAAAATGAAGTACAGTAATTAAATGATCCTACTACTGATAATTAGGAAAGGGGGATGTTAAGTGTGCTTGATTCATTCAAGATTCATTGATTGATTCAATTCAAGAAGTCTTTAGCCATTTTCAAAAAACCATCTAAAGACACATCTTTTTCGTCAGCACCTGACCAATTAATACTAGCACTTACCTATTCTATTTACTAAAATAAAAAATAAAAAACACCTTGCTATGTGTACTGTGCTATATTAACTGAGACTTGTATACTGCTGCTCTCTTGTTGGTCTGATTGCTTCTATTGTTCTCCTCATTTGTAAGTCACTTTGGATAAAAGCATCTGCTAAATGATTACATGTAAATGCTAAAGAAAAAAAAACTCACCATGCAATGGCCCTAAATTAGGTTAATTTTCTTGAAGTAAAATGTATTTTTCTTTTGATTTTGGTGTGAAGATATTTTGATTTGTTTCGTCAGTTTTTGTGAGATTCACTTATCATTCGACATTCATCACTGATTCTTTTAGATTCATTTACAGCACAGACTCAGAAGTGAAGGGTTGTACTTTGAGGAGCAGATCTCCCCAGCTGTTCCTCTGGAAGGAGGAGACGGTGAGGTGCAGCGAGTGAGCGTCAGGCAGACAGTCGTCCTGATGAATGAAGCCACGGGGAAAATACAGCAGATCGCCAGCTTCCAGCACCACGTCCATGATGGGCTGCCCGATCTCGTCCTGACTGAAATTAGCTTTAGGAGAAATGCATCAGAGAGAGAGTTTATCTCCTTTATAAGTAATAAAACGCTCGTTAATATGACCAGCTATGTACATAAAGACTGTACTTACGACTGGACACCAGTGGCAACACTTCATCTTCAGATCTAAGGGACGACAGAGGCGCTACTAGTTAATACTCAAGATTTTTTTATTTTATTTATGGACATGACAGCTGAAGTTGAGAGGACTAGTTCACTAAAAAATTACAATTTGCAATTTACTCACCCTCAGGCCATCCAAGATGTAGAAGAGTTTGTTTCTTCACTGGAACAGGTTTGGAGAAATGTAGCATTACATCACTTGCTCACCAAGGTATAGACAAACGAAGTACAGTATTAGTCAGACCACAGAATGTAGAGTTTCTTTGTTCATCAACAGCTATGGAACAGGATGGCGGTGTAACCGGCCACTGATCAGATGGAAGTTGAAGGTATGTTGGTCCCATATTCCAACGACTTTGTGGCCCTAGTTCTGCCAGCCTTTTACCTCGAGTGATGTCATCAGCAGGGTTACTTTCTGA